>NC_053436.1:84521027-84699856 GCF_007990345.1 Gossypium hirsutum
GGTTGGATTCTGTTAAGGAGGAAAGTGTATTGTTACTGGTGGCTTTGCCATATATACTGTTACTAGCAGCTTTGCTGCGTTACTATTGCTGGTAGCTTTGCTGCGATATTATTACTAGCAGCTTTGTTGTGATATTAGTGTGCTGGCTGGGTGGGTCGACTTTGTCCTCGCGTGGTGTGTTGGTGGTACAGAGTGGTGTGTTGGCTGGATTGGGAAGGGTTGCATTACTGTACTATTTTGTTACTGTTTTGGGCTATGGCCCTCTCTGAACTATTTCTGTAAAAGGCTCAGGCCCAGGCTATTACTGTATGCTGTATATTGGTCGACCGATAGGAGATTACACACTGAGTTTTCATAAACTCACTCTTTCTGTTCGACTGTGCAGGTAATCCCTAGCTATAGGCAGTTTGGAACTACGAAGGACTCGGAGGTGGCCACACAATTGCAATTAATATACATTTGGTTTTATTCCTACTTAAAGTTTCGTTTTGGGTTTATGCTTTTGTAATAAGGCCATTTATGGGTTATAATTTTTAATTGGGCTTTTATACATATTCACTTAAAACTTCTAGTTTTGAGAAGTCGTGTTTCCAAAATAATAAATGTTTTTCGAAAACATGTGTTTCAACTTCAAGGTTTAAAAGCTTCCGCAAATCTTAAAACAATTTAACATATTGAAGGTAATTAAACTGGTAAAACATTTTGGAGATGATTTGGTAAAAGCAAAGAACTTAACTCACTAAAGTTTCCGTAGTAACACTTCGATGTGACACGCCAGATTTGGCCACAACATCTGGGCCGGGTTCGGGGTGTTACAGTATTAGTCATAAAAGTGACATTTCGTTAACTCCCAACCTTTCCTCCAACATAAAATATGCTAAGTTATCTCACAGTAGTGGAATTAACTTAATCTTTTCATATAAATCATTCGAGCTTGCAAAAGAACAAGGAAAAAGGTTCACATGTCAAATAATAGAAAGACTTAAGAGTTCACATACATCAAATAACGTAAGTTCACTTAGCAGCATTCAACATGAATTCGCAACGCGCTTAGTATGAGCTCGTACAGCAGCATGAGTTCGCATAAGTAGTATAGGTTCACTCATTACAAATAGTTTGCATAGTAACTAAATTCGTAATGTGCAATATAGTTTTGCAAACAAATAGATTTTGCAACAAGAGGTATCATACATGCATGGATTTTCATATTTTAATAGGGTTTCCATAAGTACGTATATGGGTTCACACAATTCACCTAGGTTCGTTAAGTAATATGACTATTGCCTACAGGGGTGCACATGAAATTTTTGATGCCACAATTATACAGGGGTCATAGAAAATTGAGACTTGGAAAATAATCTAACTCGCATACTCAGACAAAACACAATGTAACAAACATGCATGAAGAAACATCAACTTTATTCACAATATAAGATAATAAGGTACTTTAAGGCATAGTTCGTTGTAAATAAACTTAAACTTAAAAGTAAAAATTTTAAGCAGAGTCATCTTATGGTAAATCTAAATCCACATAAGTAGTAAAAAACCCCCATCGTCTATTTTCCCAGGTTCACTAATATCTAGTCAGGTGCAAGCCTCACCAAGTCATCTACCTCACTACTGCCTCCACTACCTACTTACCTGCAGAGTAAAAGAAAAGTAGGTGAGTTCATTGCGAACTCATTCAATAATCAAGAATCAACAACGTATGCTTTAAAACTGAGTTTTTAAAACTAAAAGAAAACTTAGTCTTAAAATTATTTCGCGTGCTGGGTTCGGGGGTTAGGTTGTGAGACCCAGTTCGTATGTTTTACTGAAATTCATACTTAAAAACTTAGTTTGTACTTTTTGGAAATCATAAATTATACAACATGAAATCATGCTCACATACTTTTCTTATTAGAATGGTTGAGAAACAAAAAATATGTTCTCAGACTTAACACACTTATTAGAATGGCTGAGGAACATAGGATACATCCAAGCCCACACTTATCTTAGTCTCATTGGATATACAGGTATCCTTACAACGCCTTGGAATGACTCAAAGAGTCATTATAAAATGTCCCATAAGTGCAGTGTGAGGCAATACACTCTCCTGTACACACCATGGCCCAGTGGATAGAGAATAGCTCGACATTCCCTTATCACTCCACATGTCTTAAGGCATCAACTCCCAAAATCACAAAAACAGAGAGGTTAGTAATCATAATCCTTTGCTATACCAATATATCCAACATGGCTTGCAAAGGAGCACACATAGAGACTTATCATAGAGAGCTCGCATAGGGAGCTAATAACTCTTGAAAGGAGTTATATTTCTTGCCTTTGGACCTAGTTAATTGCATGTACTAAAGCACATCTAGTTGCATTTTAGGACATTTCTTTATTATTTTTAGCATTGCATTAGAACTTGGGTTGTGTTTAAATATTAGGTACTTTTAATTGCTTATGGAAAGGTTTTGCTTTATGGTATTGGTAGGTGTAGCGTAAGGAACAAGAAATACAAGAGTAAAGTTTTTTTCGAGGCAAAAGGGTGTTTAGATTTCCAAATCATATGCAATGGCAATGCTAGGAAGGTGTCCAGTCAGCATTAAGCACGTATCAGTTTCAGCTCAACTTTACTTGTTCCAAATAAATATTCCTAGAAAAGAGGAAAAGATAAATCTTGGGATATTGGAATTATCCCAAAAAAAGAAAAAAACACAATTTAAATATAAGAAATGGAGGAAACCCTAAGGAGGAAATGGAGAGTGAGATCCTTAGGAGATATAGAAGGTAACGGTTGAATAAAGACATGAAAAGGAAAAATGAAGGCAATCCCTCTCAGCCACCTCAGGATACTGCGCAGTTGGAGTGTAGATTGGGCAAGTGAACGTTGTCTTCCCGACATTCTTTAATTATTTCTAATTTGTTCCTTTGTGAATTACAATGATGAAAATGATGTTTGAGTTGAACTTTATTTGCCAACCTATGTCATAGGGTTCGGATTACTTTGATGAAACTTTAACTATCTTTAATAGTTGCAGTATAAATTTGAACTATTTTACAATTTCATTCAAGTATTTTATTCTTTAAAATGCATGTGAGCAATCCCTAGACATATTTGACTATACATCATACCCTTAATATAATCTAAATTCTGAAAAGGCTAGTTTAGTTAGATCATGGTTGAATGATATAAGCAAGTACTCGACAGATACTTATAGTAGACTCTAGACATAGAGCAGCGTTCATATAAAAGGAAACAGTGCAGGGTACCATATTAAAGGCCTATAGGCATAAGCAAGGTCACTTGAGGTTTCTACTTTCGAAAGAAGTAGGACACTTTTGAACTCTTCTGAGTAGTAGGTTAAGTATGATTTTGCTGAGGCATTGCTGATAGGAAAAGTAGATCTTAGTAATCCCGACCTTCCCACTCAACATTGTATAACCCTTACCTTTTGTCGTAGTATCTTTTTCATTGCATCCTTAGTTGTTAATTTTTTAGTTACATATTAGTCTTATAATCCTTTTTACCATTTTCATTACATTCCTACTCTCGTTTTGCCATAGAATTTCCAAGTATTCATAAACTCCACATATTGTATACATTATTATTCATTTTAATAGCCACTACATACTTACCATAGTTTTACCATAGCATTAATGTAGTTTATTATAATAACTTGACTATTTGTATACCTAATATGATCCTCGTGGGAACAAACTCGCACATATCATATTCACACGCAACAGGAGCTTGCTTGAAAACACTTGTATAGATCTCGCACAAAAGCTTGTAAAAACACAATTTTTAAAACCATTTAAAAAAAAACTTAAAAACATATGCTCGCTTAGGAGCTTGCAAAAAACATATATTTAAAACACAGCTTGAAAACTTAACCTTGAAAATGGAGTACCGAAGTTAAAATAGGGTTTTGTACAAAATTTACATTTGGAAACAAAATTCTTGAAGATCATAACATATAACATACTTGAATCAATTTCTTCACTACTCACACTTTGAGAACATATTAGCGAACATACTTACGATGAATCCTAGATCACTCATCGAAAAACTGAGAAACTAAAAAAACTCGTTCGTAATATAAATAAATGCACAAATTACTTAAATGGACTATACTTATAGAATTCTGTAACATCTTAACTCGTATCTGTCTTCAGATTAGGGTTACGAAGTATTATCGTACAATAAAAACCAATTAAACTAAATATCAATCAGTAGTATAATCATATCATAAAATAATCAAATACATACATCTCTTCCCAAAATCGAGCCCTCGAGGCCCTAAAAATATATTAAAAGTAAATTGATACCAATTTGAAACAACTTGAAATGTCTAGGATAAAGTCTCAAAAATTTGAAATAGGGGTCACACGCCGTGTGGCCAGGTCGTGTGCCTCAAACTACTGAAGCACACGCCCGTGTCTCATGCTGTGACACCTTTAAACTAGGGACATATGGCCGTGTCCCAACCCATGTCCTCACTCATGTAACTCTTTAAGTAGGGTCACATGCCCGTGTGTTGGCCGTGTGCTATCTCATGTAACTCATTGACTTGCAACCTAAGGAAATCATCAGATGACACACAGCCATGTGGACACAAAAGTTATGTAAAATCAAGCTATTCCAAGAGCATTTCATGCATAACCTTACAACATATTTAAGCACACTTAATGGGACCTAAACATCACTCAAACATACATCAAAATACCATTTCATGAATCCTAATTCAACTAACCAATATGTCATTGAAAGGCACCACAATTAACATCCAAACATAACATATCAAAACAAGCCAAAAACATTTTGGTTCATGTATATAAGCTAGTTCAAAAATCTTAACAAAACCCATCTCAATTAGCCAGTTTCATAACACCATAAAACACTAAGATGGAACCTTATATACAAGCATTTTGAAGTTCCCAAAATGAAAATACTTGGTGAAACATTAAAGTACACCAACCCAACCATAACTTTCATAGCATAAACATACCTAAATGCTAATACAAAACATCATATGCCCTTCAACCCCATATTCATATATATATATACATGCCACTACCCTAATAGTTACAAAAACTACCACCTTGAATAGATAATGTGTGTAACAGCCTAGTTTTAGTTAAATCAAAATAGTGGTTTTGGAACAACAAATTCGAGGTCGTAAAATTATTTAAACATTATTTGTGGTGTTTACAATATGTGAATATATATGTGTGAAAATTTTGTGAGCTACTTTTATCGTTTAATAGCTTAATTTGACAAAAAAAGACTTAATCGTGTAAAATGCAAAAGCAGCATGCTATAAGTCAAAAGTGTCAAATTGTTATGGCTTATTAAATGGGAAGTCCTTATGTTGTAATTGGACCATTGATAGTGGTGATGGACATAAATGGCCTTGAATTATGTGTTTTATAATGGTTTTAACTATGGATAAATAAGTAATTTGGTAATTTAAGTTAATTAAAATAAAACAAATTGAATTATCATCATCATTTTATCCTTCCATAACCGAATATACAAAGAAAATAAAGCTTTAAAGAGTAATTAGTGTTTCACACTAATCCAGCTTGATTAAGGTATGTTTTGAGCTTAGTTTTTTATGATTTATATGTTTTTCTGATTGTTGCTTCGTGTTCTAGCTAGCCCATGATTCAATTTTTGAAAGTGTTGATGATTTTATAAAATCCCATTGATGATAGCTTGAGTTCTTGAATGTTTGATGTTGGAAAATAAGTACTTGTTGATAGATTATCATGTTTAGTAAAGTGATTTTTAGTGAGATTTCATAAAAGGGACCAATTTGGGAAAAGTGTAAAATGTGTTGTTAAATGTGAGAAATAAATGAAAATAGGGACTGATATGAAACTATATGAAATTCGACACTCGTAGGTTTGTAATGAATTGGTGTAATTTTGTGTTATTTGAAATAAAGACTAAATTAAAATAAATGTGAAAGTTTAGGGCCAAAGTGCAAAAATGCTCAAATATGTGTTTGTGGACTAAATTGAATGAGTTAATGAATAAAAGAGTTAATTTTGAATGTATATAGATCAAGAATGAAAGAAAACGAATTTAGATCGAGGAAAATCGAAAGTTGACGAATAGTCTATTCCGTTTGTTTGTTCTGACCACAAGGTAAGTTCATATGCAAATAAATGTATTTAAATTGAATTATATGTATTTACTTGTCATTGAATTGTTATGAATGTTCAAAGAACAATTCGAGCAAGAACCAATAGAGTTATGACATCCGAAAGTCCCGTGCGAACCTTAGGAATAGTGTAGGATACGAATGTAATGACATTGGGTTATCGAGTTGTGATTACATGTAAGACCATGTCTGGGACATTGGCATTGTTAATCGATTTCGTGTAAGACCTTGTCTAGGACAGTGGCATCGATATATGATAACATGTAAAACCACATCTGGGATATGGCATTATACGAGCATATGTGATTTCTGGGTATCCTTAATGATACTAAATAGTTCAACGGGAAAAGATAAGTCGAGAAAGAATGTATTAATGAGTAAAATGACTCAGGTATGTATAAGATTCATACAAGTATTGGAAAGTGAAGTAATTCATGAGTTTACATGGAAAAATGCATATGTACTTATTGAGAAAGGTTTGTGTATATGTATGTGTTTACTTGTACTTGGCCTATTGATAGAAATGTTGTCATTCATATGATAGCTTTATTTGTATATGGCTTACTAAGCTTTTAAAGCTTACTTCGTTTGTTCTTTCTATGTTTTATAGATTATCGAAGCTAGCTCGGATTTGGGGATCGTTAGAAATACATCATAGCACTATCGATTATCTCGTTGGTCTTTTGAAGTTTTGTATATATGGTATATGGCTTGTATGGGCTAGTGTCATTTTGGTATGTTTGGAGTTATAATATTCGTCATTAGATTTGGCTTGTAAATGATAATGTGTATGACCATTTGAGTTGGCTTGATTTATATGTTATCAAGTGATATATGTAATGTTTATAAGTTACTATGTGTTTTGGCATGTTTGCCATGGTTATTAGTTTTGCTAAGTGATTTCTTTTTTGGTTGATTAGTTGATGATGTATTAATGCTTGGAAGATTTGCATATTGTGGTTTGATTTTAAGATAGAGTTATGGTGTAATTTGTGTCATGAAATAAATGATAATTTGATGAGTAAATGCATTTAGTAGTCATTTGAGATTGATGATTTTGGCATATTGATTTGGTATGTTTTTGAATAAAGATTTGAGTATTTGAAATGAATGTGGATAGATGCATGATATGTAAATGGAATAGCATGTTTTGTTTGCTAAAATATGTATTGAAATGGTATCATATCGGTTGTATTGTGTACATGAGTGTAGGGTGGCAAATTGGTTTTGCAAATGCCCTATTTTTGTCCACACGGGCGTGTGTCTCAGCCGTGTGTGACACACAATCATGTTACATAGCCGTGTGTCCCTTGGGGTACCCTTCGAATTAAATTCAATATACCCTGTAGTTTTGACATGGACTAGACACATGGGCGTGTCTATTGGCCGTGTGTGGCACACAAGCTGGTACATGGGCATGTGGTTAGCTGTGTGACCCACGTCAGTAACCCCCTTAGATTTCACACGGTCTGGCATACAGATGTGTCCTCGGTCATGTGGTACAAGTCAGTATGTATGCACTATTTTCACACGGCCTGTGACACGGGCATGTCTATTGGTTGTGTGAGGAACACGGCCTATTCACACGGGCATGTGATCGTAAAATTAAAGAAAATTTTCTATATTTCCCAAAGTTTACAAATGTTATTGGTTTAGTCTCGAACCACTTCTAAGAATGATTTAAGGTCTCGTAAGATCTTATAAGGGACAATGTGGTTCATTTGAATGGATTTTGATGAGAATTGGATAAATGTATGTGAATGGGGTTTGTTATTCGGTAATGCCTCGTAACCCTATTTCTACGTCAGATACGGGTTAAGGGTGTTACATTTAATTGGTATTAGAGCTACAGTTTAGTCAATTCTAGGACTAACGTAGTGTGTGAGAGTCTAGCTATACATGCCATATATATACATAAATTGCGATATTGTGATGATTCCTGGCAGTTAAAATGTGTTTTTCGTATAGTAAATGGATCCCAATCGAGCAATAGCTGACGATGTGGAAACTAATATGCTCACTTCTACTCAAGGGGCAGCGCTGGCCAATTCTAGGCCTGTTTCTAGTAGCCAAGGGGGAGAGGCAAAGAAAACCTTCTTCCAAATGATGAGTGAGTGGTTCACGGAGTTCATTCGAACGAATCTGGCTGCTCAATAATCTCCACCTCTACCTGTTAGTCAACAAGTCCCAGTTATGCCACAAGTGATAGATTCGATTCGATTGGGTAAATCACCAGTGAATAAGATACGTAAACACGGGGCAAAAGAGTTTCAGGCTACAGTTGATGATGATGCTGAGAGAGTTGAGTTTTGGCTCGAGAATACGATGAAAATATTCGAGGAATTGTCCTTTACTCCAAATGAATGTATCAAATGTGTGAAATCTTTGCTTAGAGATAATGCATATCATTGGTGGAAAATGTTGACATCAGTGGTTCCTAGAGAATGAGTCACATGGGAGTTCTTTCAATCTGAAATCCGAAAGAAATATATAAGTCAGCGATTCCTTGATTAAAAACATAAAGAGTTTCTGGAGTTGAAATAGGGTCGAATGACTGTCACAGAATATGAAAGAGAATTTGTGCGCTTGAGCAAATATGCTCGGGAATATGTTTCTACCGAAGAGATCATGTGTAAACGATTCATTGATGGATTGAATGAAGACATAAAGACGTTAGTTGGGATTCAAATAAAAGAGAAAATCTGATTATGAAGTAAAAGATTTGAGAAAGAGATCAACTAGTAAATCTTATCAATCTGTGTTAAGAAATTTCGAGACTCGTTTAATCATTCCAATGCATCTGTGGGGCATTCAAACAAAAATCAAGTGAGACAACAGTTGAGCTACAAAGCTCTAGGTACTTCGGTTGCTAGTGTTGGGAGTGCGAGACCTAACCAACCTGAATCTAAACATTGTGGTAAATGGCATCCCAGTGATTGTAGATTGAATGATAGGGATTGTTTAAAATGTGGATCGTTAGATCAATTTATTAAAGATTTCCTAGAGTTAGCTGAAAAAGATAATGTTCAGAGTACGAGACCAAGTAACATGGTAGTTAGAGGGAGACCATCTCTTAATGTTGTAAATGTGAGTGGTGGTAGAGGTGTGACACGAGACACTACTGCGAGATCTGATGCTAGAGCACCTGCACGAGCCTACGATATTCGCGCTCGTAAAGAAGCGTCATCTCCAGACATTATTACCGGTACTTTTACTCTCTATGATACTAAAGTTATTGCATTGATAGATCCAGGATCAACTCATTCATATATACGTTTGAATTTAGTATCCAGTAAGACTTTTCCCATAGAGTCTACTGAATTTGTAATTAGAGTATCGAACCCCTTAGGCAAGTGCGTGTTGGTTGATAAAGTGTGCAAGAACTGTCTGTTGATGATCCAGGATAATTGTTTTCCGGCTGATTAGATGTTGTTGCCATTTGATGAGTTTGATATAATCCTGGGTATGGATTGGCTAACGTTGCATGATGCTATTGTGAATTACAAAAGAAATATGATTGATTTAAGATGTCAGAATAATAAGATTATCTGAATTGAGTCAGGTGATCTGAATGGTTTGTCTGCAGTGATTTCATTGATGTTGGCTCAGAAATATGTGAGAAAAGGTTGCGAAGCTTACTTGGCTTATGATGTGATGTCTCATGATAAGTTTTAAATTTATAATTGACCGTACTTGAAAACTAACAATTATCACGATGAAGACAAGTGTACCTATCGAACAGTAGTATAGTTTATAGCAAGACCGGGATGTCAAACCCACAGGAACTAAAAGTACTAGTATTAACTCTCTTTTTATTATCTAGCCTAAAAAATAAAAGGGTTTTTTTATCTAAATTAATTAACTAAACTAAGAATGCATAGGAAGAAAATTGGGGAAATTACTTTTGGGAAAAACTGATTGATTTGGACAATACCCAAGGGAAATTCCACCTAGACTTCACTTGTTATTTGACTCTGAATCAGACGATTTATTCACTTGACTTGATCAGTATAAATCCCTAAATTATATTATTATCTCTTTCGAGACTAACAACGTCTAACCCTAGGTTGATTAATTGAAATCTCTTTCTAATTAAAACCGCTAGTGTTGCATTAACTCGATCTATGGTTTCCCTTATTAGGTTTCACCCTAATCTGGCAAAATTATGTCGCCCTATGTCTAGGGGTCCAATCAACTCCTCTTAATTATGCTAGATCTACTCTTAGACAGGGACTTTTTCTCCTCTGAATAAGCATATCAATACTTGAATCAATATCCTGGAATATTAAAGCAAGATTTAAGAACTCATAATTAAGAACAGGTCAAATATTTATCATATAATTCAGAAAATAATAACAACATCCGACTTAGGTTTCATTCCCCTAGGTATTCAGGGGATTTAGTTCATAAGTGTAAAAGAAAACATCTCAAGAGAATAATGATAACAAAACATAAAGAAAACCCAAAAACTCCTTAAGGAAATTGAAGGGAGATCTTCAGTCTTGAAGGAGAATCCGGCTTCTGATATGGATCAATCAGCTTTCTTCAAGTAATTCCTTGCCTCCTACTCTGTGTCTCCCTTTTAATCCTCCTCTAGTGTGCTTATATAGGCTTTAGAATGCCTCAAAGCCCTCCAAGGTACGCTTTTCCGATTAGAACTAGACTTGGGCCCGACAGGGACACGCCCATGTGCGAGTGCTTCAAACCGTGTTAGAGTCTGTTGAATAGACACGGTCATGTGATCTACCCATGTAAGGAAGCCCAGGCCGTGTTAGAGTCTGCTAACACTACATGTGTAAGAGTACGCCCAAAGATCAATCACGAGATGGTTGTAATAACATACTTGATTTATCATGTTTATTGATATAAGGCGTTGCCATTATTATTTCAGTTTCTTTTCTATGTACATAAATAAACTGTTTTATAATAATGTCCTGAGAATAATATGATTATTCTTCAAAGATCCTTAGTCAAGTATTATTGTTGGCTAGGACAACAATAATGCATTAAGGCTAACATGTAGTTGATTGATGATAAAGAGTTGTCATTGACATGGAGTGTCAAAATCAATGCATGAATATGTGTGTTAGAGAACAACATATTGGACTGACCTGCTATGAGTATGTTTCTTGGATTATTATGTAATTGTCACAACATTACTCATACTGGTTGTTCTATAAAGAATAATGTTAGATATACCACAATCTATGTAGAGGGATATGGTTGATCAATATAGGATAAGTCCCTCCTACATAATGGGAGTAATATCTTAGACCACTTGATCGAGTGAGACTAGAAATGCATGTCCATGCTCAAATAAGTTGATATGAGATGTCATACTTATTTGTGTAACATAGTTCACTTAAGGTATCAAGAAACATGGGATGGACTATGCAAGTGTGACTATTCCATGACTTGTGTCCATTCCAAAGATATAGGACTTAAGGATTAATGCATGAAAGGTTAATCACAAAAGGTTATGTCAAATCATGACTTCTCGTAACTTAGGTAGCAATGATGCATTGCTAGATGCCACTCATTGTTTGTAAGATTAGAATCGTTCTAATATTACTGCTAACGTTACAAGAACCTATAGGGTCACACCCTATGGTTGAAATGAATGGAGTAAAACATAGTTGCTATTATATTCTGATTGTCAGATGAATTAAATTAATTATAGAATTAATTTAATTCGGCAACCAAATTGTTGAACATACTATACGTACAAGGATGTTGTACACATAATCAGAACATAATTTCATTAGTAAATAAATTTGGTTTGTATATAAGGTTAAATAAATATAGTTTACTGAAATCTTTATTATAATTAATGCAATTATAATTTTCGGTTAAACATTATTATATTTATTTTAATGATGACTATTATGTTCAGATCAATTTTAATGAATTAATATTCATTAAAAAGATATACCAATTAAAAGGGTGATATATATGGCAAGGGTAAAAACCCTAAAGAGATAATATATAAATAAGCCCGAAACTATGCTAAAGGGTCTAGCAGCTGTCAAGCATAAAAATCACTGAAATAGTTTCTGAGATTTTTATACCGTTCATTGTCAACTGGGTGGACTACATAGAGGCCGACATCGGAAAGGTTGCGGCTTGGTTCGATAATGGTTCAGGATTCCCGTTGCCTAGGTGTCGCTGTCTATTCAAATTGAAGTTTCGGTAATTTCGAAACCTTTTATCACCCCGATACGTTCCTTACACATGGATCCATGGTTTGGATCGCCAGAATGTTTTTAATTATTTTATATTTCCGCTGCGCCTTCGAGGCACCGGCGTTCCAACAACATGGGCATGTGGTATACCTGTGTAGGGAAGTCTAGGCCTTGTTGATTTCCCACATTTGCCCATTTTCTTCGTTTTCAGCCCGTTTCTCATTCTTTTTACTCTTCTATGCTCACTTAAGTATGAAACATGAAATTAAAGGATTAGGAGCATCGAATTCACCAAATCTAAGGAGAAATCATCCATAAATGTGCTAAGAATGGGATAAAAATATGTATAAATTATGATTTCTCAGCTTATGTGCTAGAAATGATAGCATCGGGTTTTCATGGGGTAAATGTGAATTCTGGTTGCGTGAGGTTGGTTTTCATGGGCATATTGTGTCAGCATCGGGTATTCAAGTCGACCCGAATAAGATTTTTTGCAAAAATGGATTGGAAGCCTCCGAGAAATGTATCTAAAGTTCGTCGTTTTCTATGGTTAGCAGGCTATTATCGATGATTTGTAAAAGCTTTTCGATGATTGTGTCAGAAAGATGTAAAGTTTGAATGGTCCGAGAAATGTTAGAAAAGTTTTGAGCAGCTGAAAGCTCTTTTGACTGAAACTCCAGTGTTAGTACAGCTAGAATCGGGTAAAGAATTTGTGATCTATAGTGATGCATCGTTGAACGGTCTGGGCTGTGTTTTGATGTAGGAAGGCAAATTAACCTTGATACAGTTGAAGTTGCATGAAAAGAACTACCCGACGCATAATTTAGAGTTAGCAGCCATTGTGTTTGCATTAAAGATTTGGCGCCATTATTTGTTCGGTGAAAAATGCCATGTTTATTCGGATCACAAGAGTTTAAAATATCTGAGACAACTGAGATGGTTAGAACTACTAAAAGATTATGAGTTAATTATTGATTATCGTTTGGGAAAGGCTAATGTTGTTGATGATGCTTTGAGCCGAAAATCCCTATTTGCTCTACATGCGATGAAAACTCAAATAACTTAGTGTAATGATGGCTCAACTGTAGCTGAGTTGAAAGCAAGACCGTTGTTTTTACAGTAGATTTATGAAGCTCAGAAAGTTGATAATGAAATATTAGCAAAATGAGCTCAGTGTGATTCGAACCCTGGTTCAGATTTTCAAGTTGATTCAGATGATTGTTTAAGATTCAGAGGTCGAATATGTGTTCCGAGGAATTCAGAGTTAATTCAGATGATTTTGTTTATCTGTTCATCCAAGAAGCATTAAAATGTATAACAACTTGAAACAGTTCTATTGGTGGCATGGTATGAAATGTGACATTTCAGAGTTCGTGCTTAAATGTTTGATTTGTTAGCAAGTCAAAGTTGAGCATCAGGTACAGTCTAGTTTATTACAGTTAATTATGGTTCCCGAGTGGAAATGGGATAGAGTGACTATGGATTTTGTGTCGGGATTACCTTTATCTCTGAGTAAGAAAGATGCAATCTGGGTTGTTGTTGACAGGTTAACAAAATCAGCTCATTTCATTCTAGTACGAATGGATTATTCATTTGATAAGTTATCTGAGTTGTATACCTCCAAGATTGTGAGATTACATAGAGCACCTGTTTTTATTTTTCGTATAGAGATCTGAGATTTACATCGAGATTTTGGAAGAAACTACAAGATGCAATGGGTACAAAGCTACATTTTTGTACTGTATTTCATCAGCCAAACGGATTGTCAATCCGAGAGAGTTATACAGATACTCGAAGATATGTTGAGATGTTACTTTCAAGAGTTTGAATGTATGTGGGAAAAGTATTTGCCATTGATTGAATTTGCATATAACAATAGTTTTCAATTGAACATTAAAATGGCACCATATGAAGCTTTATACGATTGGAAATGACGAACAACTTTGTACTGGACTGAACTTAGCAAAAATAAGATCTACGGGATTGATCTGATTAGAGAAACAGAAGAAAAAGTGAAAATAATTCATGATAGTCTGAAAGCAGCGTCAGATCGTCAGAAATCATATGCAGACTTGAAACTGAAAGATATTGAGTTTCAAATCGGGGATAGAGTGTTTCTGAAAGTATCTTCGTGGAAGAAAATACTTCAATTCGGTCGTAAATGCAAATTGAGTCCGAGATTCATCAAGCCATATGAGATTATTGACCGAGTTGGACCAGTGGCTTATCGGCTAGCATTGCCGTCTCAGTTAAAAAAGATACATAATTTATTTCATGTATCTAATCCCTCGCATGTTACTTCCCTGAAAAAAGTTGAGATTCAGTCTGATATGACATACAGTGAAGAACTAATTCGAATTCTAGCTAATGAAATCAAAGAGTTGAGAAATAAGAAAATTTTGTTAGCGAAAGTATAGTGGCACCAACACAGGGTTGAAGAAGCTACGTGGGAACCCGAGGATGCTATGATTTTCGAGGATGAAAATCCTATTCACTGGTAAGATTTTCGAGGATGAAAATCCCTAAGGGGGGAGAGTTGTAACAACTCGATTTTAGCTAAATCAGAATAGTGGTTTTTGAACCATAAATTCGAGGTCGTAAAATTATTTAAATATTATTTGTGGTGTGTACTTTATGTGAATATATATGTGTCAAAATTTCGTGAGATAATTTTATCGTTTAATAGCTCAATTTGAGAAAGAGGACTTAATCCCGTAAAATGCAAAAGTAGCATGCTATAAGTTAAAAGCACCAAATTGTTATGGCTTATTAAATGAGAAGTCCTTATGTTGTAATTGGACCATTGATAGTGGTGATGGACATAAATGGCCTTTAATTATGTGTTTTATAATGGTTTTAACTATGGATAAATAAGTAATTCGGTAATTTAAGTTAATTAAAATAAAACAAATTGAATTATCATCATTATTTTATCCTTCCATAACCGAATATACAAAACAAATCTTTGGAGAGCATTTAGGGTTCGAAACTAATCTAGCTTGATTAAGATATGTTTTGAGCTCGCTTTTTGATGATTTCTATTTTTCATGATCGTTGTTTCGTGTTCTAGCTAGCCCATGCTTCCATTTTTGAAACTGTTGATGATTTTGTAAAATTCCATTGATGATAACTTGAGTTCTTGAATGTTTGATGATGGAAAGTAAGTATTTGTTGATAGATTATCATGTTGTGTAAAGTGATTTTTAGTGAAATAGCATAAAAGGGACCAATTTGTGAAAAGTGTAAAATGTATGGTTAAATGTTTGAATAGGGACTGATATGAAACTATATGAAATTTGACAGACATTGGTTTGTAATGAATTGGTGTAATCTTGTGTTATTTGAAATAAGGACTAAATTGAAATAAATGTAAAGTTTAGGGCCAAAGTACAAAAATACTCAAATATGTGTTTGTGGACTAAATTGAATGAGTTAATGAATAAAAGAGTTAATTTTGAATGTATATAGATCAAGAACGAAAGAAAACAGATTTAGATCGAGGAAAATCAAAAGTTGATGAATAGTCGATTCCGTTCGTTTATTCTAACTATGAGGTAAGTTCATATGCAAATAAATGTCTTTAAATATGAATTATATTTATTTACTTGTCATTTAATTGTTATGAATGTTCAAAGAACAATTTCGAGCAAGAATCGATAGAGTTACGACATTCGAAAGTCCTATGCGAACCTTAGGAATAGTATAATATATGAATGTCATGACATTAGGTTATCGAGTTGTGATTACATGTAAGACCATGTCTAGGACATTGGCATTGTATTGTGATTATGTGTAAGACCATGTCTGGGACATTAGCATCGTTAATCGATTTCGTGTAACACCTTGTCTGGGATAGTGGCATCGATATATGATAACATGTAAGACCATATCTGGGATATGGCATTGTACGAGCTTATGTGATTTCTAAGTATCATTAATGATTCCGAATGGTTCAACAGGAAAAGATAAGTCGAGCAAGAATGTATTAATGAGTAAAATGACTCAGGTATGTACGAGATTCATACGATTATTGGAAAGTGAAGTAATTGATGAGTTTACATGAGAAAATGCATATGTACTTATTACGAAAGGTTTGTGTATCTGTATGTGTTTACTTGTACTTGGCCTATCGATAGAAATGTTGTCATTCATATGATAGCTTTATTTTTATATGGCTTAGTAAGCTTTTAAAGCTTACTTCGTGTGTTCTTTCTATGTTTTATAGATTATCGAAGCTAGCTTAGATTCAGGGATCGTCGAAAATACGTCATCGCACTATCGATTATCTCCTTGGTACTTTTGAAGTTTTGTATATATGGTATATGGCATGTATAGGCTAGTGTCATTTTGGTATGTTTGGAGTTATAATATTCGCCATGAGATTTGGCTTGTAAATGATAATGTGTATGACAATTTGAGTTGGCTTGATTTATATGTTATCAAGTGATATATGTGATGTTTATAAGTTACTATATATTTTGGCATGTATGCCATGGTTATTAGTTTTTCTAAGTGATTTCTTATTTGGTTGATTAGTTGATGATGTATTAATGCTTGGAAGATTTGCATATTGTGGTTTGATTTTGAGATGGAGTTATGGTGTAATTTATGTCATGAAATAGATGATAATTTGATGAGTAAATGCATTTAGTAGTCATGTGAGATTGATGATTTTGGCATATTGATTTGGTAGTTTTGAATAAAGGTTTGAGTATTTGAAATGGATGTGGATAGATGGCATGATATGTAAGTGGAATAGCATGTTTTGTTTGCTAAAATATGTATTGAAATGGTATCATATGGGTTGTATTGTGTATATGAGTGTAGGGTGGAAAATTGGCTTTGCAAATGGCTTATTTTTGTCCACAGGTGCAGAGACATTGGCGTGTGTCTCAACTGTGTACGACACATGGTCATGTTACACGGTCGTGTGTCCCCTGAGGTTCCCTTCAAATTAAAGTCAGTATACCCTACAGTTTTGACACGGCCTAGACACACTGGCGTGTCTATTGGCCATGTGTGCCACACGGCCTAGGACATGGGCGTGTGGTCGGCCGTGTGACCCAAGTCAGTAACCCCCTTAGATTTCACACGGTCTAGCACACAGGCATGTCCTCTGTCGTGTGGTACAACTCAGTATGTATGCCCTATTTTCACACGGCCTGTGACACGGGCATGTCTATTGGCCGTGTGAGGCACATGGCCTGTTCACAAGGGCGTGTGACCCTTAAATTAAAGAAAATTTTCTATGTTTCCCAAAGTTTGCGAATGTTATCGGTTTAGTCCCAAACCACTTCCAAGCATGATATAAGGTCTCGTAAGATCTTATAAGGGACAATGTGATTCACATGAATGGATTTTGATTATAATTGCTTAAATGTATGTGAATGAGGTTTGTTATCCGGTAATGCCTCGTAACCTTATTCTAGCATCAGATATGGGCTAGAGGTGTTACAATGTGAGCTGGTTGAATGATCCTACCAAAAGTGTTAGCGACAGTTAGCTACAAAATAATCACTATAGTAAAACAAGTTTTTAGCGGCGCTTGGACAAAAAATGCCGCTATAGATTGAGCATTAGTGACGCTTTTAAAAACGCCACTATAGGTCAACCATTAGCTGCGCATTTTTAAAAAGCACCGCTATAGGTCGAGCATTAGCGGCGCTTTATGAAAAACGTCGCTATAGATCGACCATTAGTGGCGCTTTATGAAAAACGCCACTATAGGTCGACCATTAGAGGCGCTTTATGAAAAACACCGAAAAAATTAAGCACAACTCCTATGTTGAGCTTTAGTTGCTTAGCGGTGCTTTTTGAAAAACGCCGCTATATATCGACCTTTAGCAGCGCTTTGTCAAAAACGCTGCAAAAAATATTTTGTCTGTCTATTTATTATTTAACTGGTTTATTTATATTAATTAAAATACAATTTATTTTTATTTGAATATTTAAATTCTTCAAAAAATATAATGAAACGTAGAAAGAATTTGAATGTAAAAACATAGAAAAATATATGTTAAAAATGAAAAAATGAAAAAACTATTATTTAAAATAATTTTAAAGTTTTTTGGTTATATGACTGATTGTTTTTAATTTATTTATTACATAACTTTTTATATAATCGTAAAAGAGATAATATTAATTTTAAAATATTTAATTAATTATCATTATAGTTTAGGGTTTATAATTTAGGGTATATGGTTTAAGGTCTAAGGTTTAGGAGTTACTATGTTAAAGTTTATGGATTATGGTTTATGGTTTATGGTTTAAGGGTTGGGGTTTAAGGTTTAGGGATTAGTGGTTAGAGGTTAGAGGTTAGGGGTTAGGGGTTTAGGCCTAAATCCCCCAAATCATTCATCTTCTACTTATTAAAAATTAATAAATTTTATACTGATATAAGTGATTAATCTCAAATTTTTTAATATAAACTGTATTGCAATGTAAGTTGAACTTTAAGGTTTCAGTGTTAGCTTCTAGTTACGATAAGAGTTTAGCATTTAAGGATTTATAGCACATGGTTTAGGGTTTACTTGAGATTTGTTAAATGATGAAATTTTATACAATCAATTAATATTTTTATATTAAAAATATTTAATCTAAACCATTTGATATATTTAAATATTTAAATATTAGATTTAAAAAAATTGATAAAAAAATTAACAGATTGATATGGATAGGTAACTATCTATTTTGGATAGGACCAAATTATAACAAATAAAAAAGAAATACCAAAATTAAAATCATTCCACATCGAACATCTGGAAAAATAGTTAATTATATTTTAGTTAGGAAGAAATATCTCTAATGAAATAAGGATTAGATTGAAAAAGAATAACATAAAATCATGATTAACGTCTCAATCTTTAATAGAAATTTGATATGTGAAAGATTGATTGCTTACATTGGATAATTCTAACTTAATAATTAATTACATCTATTTAATCATTTGTTTTCTTATTAAAATATACGAAATTTATCTTGAGAGTACTTGGTCTTTTTTTATGAAAATCCAATTTATAAAGAATAGTAATAATAAATGTTTTATAAAATCACTTAACTAATAATTTTTAGTAGACAAAATAAGAGATTTTTAGCAGAACAAAACGACGACATTTTGTTTAAAATAAAATGATTTTTTGTGGCGTTTTTATGAAAAACGCAGCAAAAGATAAGCATCAAAAACGCCGCAAAAAATCATTTTACTTGGCAAAAAATCATTTTACTTGAAAAGAAACTATGCCATTTTGCTCTACTTAAAACCTATTTTGCTTCTCCTAAACCATATAACCCCGAAATCCCTTATTAATTTTATCCCCAAATTTTATCCCTAAATTTTACCCATTGAAACCCCTAAAGTTTCCCCTTAAAATTGTTATCCCCAAAACACATCTAATTTTTCCCCCAAATCAAAATCCCCAAATCGAAATCCTTCCACCATTTCAATGTTGCCATACTGACCTGTAATCATCAGCAGCTTTCTCACTGCATTTCCTGCTTCTCTAAATCTCCATCTCTAAATCTCCTTCTCTAAATTTCCATCCCTTTGATTTTTGCCGAAATCTAGTAAGTCTAAGTTCAAATAGAAGCATTTGCAATTTGTTCCTTATTCATAGGTTATGATAGCCTTCTATTTTCATATCTTTGTTTTTCCAACTAATTTGTCCATCAAAGCGAGAAGTAATGGTGTTCAGAAGCTTCAAACAGAGGGGAACTCTTCTACCAAAAGCTCCCAAGGGTTAGGGATGGAGGACAGCTGTGTTGTTTGATGAACTTGCTAATCTTCTTCAAAATGGCGCCTTGAGAGTAGCTGTCATGAATTCTCTATTTTCATTTAACATGAATTTGTAAAATGGCATATAAGTGTTTGTTGCTTTGTCTCTATGTATCGTTCTTTCTAACATTTTAACAAGTGTAATATGTTTCATTAGTTTAAAAAATCTAGTGTTTTACGATTTGCCATTTTTTGTATCTGATTTAGAAACTTCTATTTTTTGACTGGCGATGGGAAAGAAAGGGAGTGGATGGTTCTCGACGGTGAAGGAAGTGTTCAAATCATCTCGCAACGATTTGCCAGACAAAAAAGTAACGTATTTTTTCATTGGTTTTTAGATTTTTTTTCCTTTTGATGTTTGTTTAGCAGGTTTATTTGATTGCCATATTTCTGAGCAAAATCAATGGCACCTTTCAAATTTCTTTTTCATTTTAAGGAAAATTTTTAATAAATGCAGGAAAAAAAGAGAGAGAGCAAATATCTACATCACAAACATCTGGATTTTGCTTGTATTTATTTGGGTTCTTATCTTTTTGTTGTTAGAACTTGGTTAACTATATAGGGCCCATTTTTGCAAGTACATTACAAATTCTCTTTGATCTTACTCATTTGTGGTCATAATATTAGGAATCTGTTACACCCGAGCTTCATTTTTCTTGAATTATTATTCGAGCTTCATTTTATAGGTTATAAAATTTATGATACCAACAACAAGAAATGATAGTTTAGTTTTGATATATATGAAACAGAAAATGACAAATAAAAATAACAAATAATTCTCATTTTTGAAAAAAGAAATATTTAAATATATAATCATTTCTGCTGTCAGTATTTACTTTTGCAGTATAACCGTGTATATATATGTAAATTAATTTGGTGAAAAGAATTTATCAGAAAAGAAAATGGTAAGAGGGTTTCTTTTTCTTTCAAAGGGGGCTAAATGCTAATTGATGACTTCCCCTTTTTCACTATTTTGAAGGACCATGAACCCAAAGTTGTAATATCCTAATTTTGGGCCTAGTCAGAATAGTGGTTTTGTGACCACAAAATCTGAGATAGAAATAATGATTTTATGATTATTTTGAGGTCTCTGATATAATTTCATGATTGTGTGAAAAATTCGTGAAGAAATTTTATGCATAAAGTGCTTAAATTGAAATTAGGGACTAAATCGAATAATTTGCAAAACTTGCATTCTAGAAGTTTCTAGTATCAAATTGTTTTGAAATATTAATTAGGAGGTCTTAAATAGAAATTTTACCAATTTATAAGTCTATGGACAAAAATTGGACATGGATGGAATTTTTGGAAAGTTTAGTAGTAATGGCATTTTGGTCATTTAGGGGTAAAATGAATTAAAATACAAAATTAAAAGCCAATTTTGCTCATCTTCAACCCCATGGCCGAATATACCAAGGGAGACTCCATGGCTAGGGTTTTCAAGCTTCTCAAGGTCAATTGTAAGTCCGTTCTAACCCCGTTTTTCAAGTTCTTTACGTTTTTGGAGTCCCGGTAACTTGATTTAGCTTATGCTAGCAATAATTCAACCTAGGGTACATATTTGGAAAAATACCCATAGGTAAAATTTGTGTATTCTGGTGTTTTATGATACAATATGAGGTTTTAAATTATGTTAGACAACTTGTACTACTCGGTTTTAAGCGAAAACGAGCAGAAGGGCTTAATCGGTAAAAATACCTAACAGTCATAAGTACATGTTAGAGTGAGAATTTGATGTTGCCATAGAAGGGAAAAATGATCAGCATGTCATAAAACATAAGAAAATAGGCTAAAGTTTAATTTACGAGCTTTGGGGAAAGAGTGTAAATATGCAAAAGTTTAGGGGCAAAACTGTAATTTTGCCAAAATATGATTTTGGGTCAATTTGAATAATGTGAGTCCTAATTAGACTATATTTTAAATGATAGAGCAAGGAAAAATAAAATTCGGGCTAAAATGGAAAAATACCAAGTTGTGGACGAAATGGTAAAAGTAGCCATTTTCGCATACGAGGTAAGTTCATATGTAAATGTTGGTGACATAGTTATTATTTTAAATGTTTTAATGTTATTTAAATGATATGATAATTATTATGAAATATTATACTGTGATAATTGTTTGTTAATATGTCAAATTATGTGATATACTTGGAAAATGTGAAATACTACCGAGTATCGGTAACGGCATTCCGTAGAAGATGGTTGAGACACATGATTGGGAAAAAGGTCCCGTTGAACCTTAGGAATGGATTAGGATACAAGTGACATATCACTAGGATGTTTGGGCATCCGAACTCGTTGAGTTGAGTCCGAGTTCACTTATGGATGCAAATGTCCGAACTCGTTGAGTTGAGTCCGAGTTCGAGAGATGTAACTAGGCATCCGAGCTCGTTGAGTTGAGTCCGAGTTCACTTATGGATGAGAACACCCGAGCTCATTGAGTTGAGTCCGAGTTCACTTATGGGCGGGTTACATGGTAGCTTGGCTACATATGTGGCACTTATGTGCAAACTTTCCATGTATCCGAATTATATTCCGATGTGTTCAACGGGTAAAATTCTACTCAAATGGAGGAATAATCAAGATGAAAGGGACGTATTGGTAAGTGTTGTGAAATGAATACTTTGAACAGGTATGTACTTAACCCTCGGGTTGAAAATTCGATATAACAACAATATGGTAAGATGATAAATGAAAATGTGATATGAATGTCTCAGTGATGATTATGCAAATGATGTTTTATGTTTGCTTATATAGTTGTGTTACTTGCTATTTGCATGTGAGCTTACTAAGCATTTATGCTTACTTTCTCCTTTTCATTCCTTGTAGTGTTCACAAGCCAGCTCGGAAATCGAGAACGATCGGAGGCATGCTCACACTATCCGTATACCATCTTGGCATAATGGCTTGCATATTTTGAGTATGGCATGTATAGCATTATAATCTTTTTGTATATATGGTCTTATGATATGGTTATTGAGTGGTATGGAAATGCTTGGTAATGATTAGCCATTGGAATGGCTAATTATGATCATATTTGGTGTTATGTATGCTAAATTGCTAGCTAATTCATGGAAACCATGAAATAGGTAAATTTACCATAAAATAGATTCAGACAGCAGCAGTGATATGAGTTTGAAAAATCATTAAAAATAGTTGAGATACAATTAGATGATGAATAAATATGGAATTGAATAATTATGAGTCTATTTTCATATGGATGGAACAAAACAGGTATATGAGTTATATTTTATGAGATGTTTAAATTTTTGTGAAACAGGGCCAGAGCGATTTCTGGATCCCCTGTTCTGACTTTGGAAATTCACCATAAATTTTTCAAAGATATTTAGAAGTCATCATTTATATGTACAGATTCCTTATTGAGTATAGTTTTATTAGAAACAAACGACATAGTCATTGAAGCTCTGTACAGGGAGATATCTGATTCGTAATACACAGAGGTCAGAGTAGTCAAACCCTGAAATAGGGGAGACTTTAACTAAAAAACTGTACTCATTGGCCTAGCCAAAAATTCTAGAAAAAAATTAATAGATAGATATATGAGTCTAGTTTCAGGAAAAATTTACGGAATTAGATTTTGAGTTTCGGAACTCGAGATATGATTTTTAAAACGACTATGATGTAGATTGCTAGCTTGACTGAAAATTTTAAAATGAATTGTATGAGCTGTTTAAGTAATGAATTAAGTTTGTTAACACCTCGTGTTTGACTCCGGCAATGGTCTCGGGTACGAGGCGTTAAAAAAGCAAGGGGCACTCGTCCCCTATCAAAGTGGTGGCTACCTTGACACATAATTTTCATCCCACCTAAGCCATCACATTATTCAACTTTTTCTTCACGTGCTTGAAAATGTTAGATATCCATCATTCCATATCCATGATAACCTGCTCTGTAAAATTTTTGTGTACTACTGAATTACTTTGGTTGTATTGGGTAACTTGAATTTGGAAGAAGGGATTTTGATCAAAATTACTCTCTATTGTGATATAAAACTCATGTAAGTATGACTGCCTGATCAGTTTCGAAGTTATGGATTGTCGAATCCCTATTTAATGGTTAGTTAGAAATACCAAGGTATGCAAATTTTAAATTCATCTTTTTAACTTGAATATTAACTAATTCAATAATTTGCACGCGTGTTCATTTGTTATGATTAGCTGTAGAACAATGGTTTTGCTATATTGTATTGAGATTAAACAGTTTGTGTAATATATGAGTTAAAGAAAAATGGTTTTGCTAAGTTGTACTTCTATTAGTTCATGATCTCATATTAATATGTTTTTGTTATTTTTGTTTTCTTTCTCCTGAAGGCTGTAAAGCTACTGCTAAGGTTGGATGCTGAGAATCCGGATTCACATCGCTGCTTGGTCTTTAACATTTTCTATTTTGCATTACCATATTGTGTACTTCTATCCATATCTTTTGGTTTTGGTGTCTTGATCATCAAGAAGGATGGGTTAATAATTTTTTTGGTACGAAGGAGGTCGCATCTAAGGGAAGGGGTTGCAAACATTAATATTCAAACCCCAAAAGGCACATTTTATTTAATTATGTTTTAGCAGTTATTGAGTTTTCCCATTAAGGATAGTGAATATTGTGAATTTTATCAATTAATAATCTGGATTAATTAATGATAGAGCATGAAAATACATGACTTAAAACATGAATCAGAGCTTCAAATCAAATCTCTCATAAATTCTGCCTAATTAACTTTAGAATTAAATAAATTAAAGCAGTTAAACTTGCTATTTCCTGAAGCAATAACACATTGAATGACTGGAATTTCTTATTTTATTGTCATCTTTGAATATTGTTCACTTTTTCTTCTCTTATTCCTGTTACTTGTTCATTTTGAAATAAATTTTGCACATAAAATTCACTATCAGAAAAATGTTCTTGTAGTGTTATTATTATTTTTATTTTTTTGGTTAGGGTTGGGAACTTGGGGTGTTCCTTTAATTGTGTCTGGGCATCTAAAATAGCATGATTTATCTATTTTGTCTTCCCATCTTTGTCTCCTAAAAGTAAGCCTACAACTATATCATAATATCTTGTAATCTTGTTAAAGCTATTTTCTATGTCTAACCTAATTTAATAATATTGGTAACAACATGATAATATAATGTCTAGATTTGGTTAATATTTTAATACTTCTTTCTTACTTGATATTATTGTATAGGGGTTTGCAGAAAGTCAAAGTTTTGGATGTTCAGGTCAGGCATAAGGGAATGTGGCTCTCACTGCTCGTCGAAGTGGGCTACATCTTGGTACTCAATATTTGGCTAGGGGCATTAATTCCTGTTTTAGCACAGGCAAGATGAAGTTCCTATTTTTATCCCACACCTATGTAGACATGGTTTCTAATACCTTCTCCTATCAAAGCTACTCTTTTCATTTCTTTATTCTTTTTTTTAAAAAGAATAACTTTTTTTTTTGTTTTTCTATTTAATATTTTATGTTGAATTAACTTAAAGTGTTTGGTTATACTATTTCTTTGAGGTACAATGATGCGTAGTTTTGCACTAAAGTAACATGCTTATTTTAATTGTGTTTGGGGTACATGAGAGAACTTTAGATTTAGACATTTCCATGCTATTTGTGTTTAATTGCTAAGAGCTATTGTAATTTAGGTGGTGGCAGCCGGTGCAAATCTTGTCTTAATCACTAGGGGCATTGAGAAGACTATAAGGGCTTTAGTATCTGAGCTTAAGTCTATTTTAAAAGAGGTAATCTTAATGCTCACCTGCTTTCATGTTTTCTATATTTTACTATTTGAAGGGAATATTATTAGTGTGCTGTAGGGTTTAGGTTGAAGATAGTGAACTTGCTGATGTTGCTGCTGTTAGTGCTGGGAACAACAATGAAATAGGAAATATGATTGCTGATGCCATGAGTAAAGGTTGTCGAAAGGGTGTAAATACCCTTGAGGCAAGAAACCGAAATAAGGTATCAAATCTCCATCGTAACAACGATGAACCTGTTTAGAGTAGAATGCTTATTTTCACTGTTGATTAATTATTGAAAAATCCTTAAGATCATGGTGATAAATAAGATTTGCATTTTGCAGTTCAGTGTAACAAAATTTGAACATCATTTTTTAGTGAAACGAAGAAAGTTGTATTTACTATTTGTTGTTTCTGATTGGTAGAAAATTTTTTAACTAAATTTTATTTAAATTGTCGTAATAAATTGAATTTAAACACATTATTTATAAGAAACTAATTTCATAGGGAGCTATAGTTGATATTACTATACGAAAAAAAATAGTAAACGATGAAGAAAAATCACCAGAAATACAAATTATGAGGAACGTCAAATGTGAAACATGTAAGAACGATGAAAGCAAAGAAGCAGGATAGTGGTGACTTTTAGCGACGTTTTTAAGGAAAGTACCGTTAAAAACACGACCTTTATCGGTGTTTTTGTGGAAAGCGCCGCTAAAGATCATGTTCTTTAGCGGTGTTTTTGGGGAAAGCACCGCTAAAGGTCATGTTCTTTAGCGGCGTTTGTGGTGAAGCGCTGCTAAAGGTCATGTTCTTTAGTAGCATTTGTGGGAAAGTGCCGCTAAAGGTCATGTTCTTTAGCGGCTTTTTTTACATAAACGCCACAAAATGTTTGCGGCGTTGTCTTTAGCGGCGTTTTTTGCTTACAAGCGCTGCAAATAGTTTTAGTATAGGCCCAAAAAAAGGTTGCTAAAAACCTGTTTTGCTGCAGTGAATCCATAAAAATTGGTAAACTTACAAAACTTAGTATGAACATAGTATAAAACTTAATCTAAATACCATTAAGTACAGCTCATATACTATTTGATCTAGGTTTACCGGAGTATAACCAGGGCATGAAAGTGTAATCAGGGTTACTGAAGTACAAACAGAGGCTCGTATGTGCAACCATTCAATAATTATCTATGAACATTTAATTAAAGAACTATATTTGTAACACCCCTAACTTGTGTCTGTCACCGGACTAAGGTTAAGAAGCATTACCGAATATATCATAGTTCTTACTAACATGCATTACATCTTATAATTTAATTTTTATTATTTCATATCAATGCTCATTATAATATTGCTTAATGTCAAATCTTAAATTTCATATCATTCATATGATATCATAGTTAAAACATAAGTCAGCGTATATTAAAAACATATTATATGTATAAAACATAATAAATCATCCACTTCTTTAATGATATTTGAATGCCTAACAAAAAAAAACAAACATTTCATTTCACATTTGTGCACGAGCATATATGTATATATAGTCATTTAAGTTATTTCATATGGTATTATCGAATAGCATATGCGGCTTTTACAATTTCATTTTAAAAAATGAAAATCAAGGATATTTCATACAACAATATAAACTTTATACGTGTTTATCCACATCAAAATTTGAGTCATTATCGAGCATTGACAACTAAACATAATAAGCCCCAACCAAACATATCAACAACTATTTTTACTCCATTCAAATCAAGTAAATATATTCAGCACCCTTTATTTATATATATATATATATCATAGGATATGATATAAATATATATATATATCAATCGATTTATCAAATGAGCTATACATTATACAAGTAAATGCCGAAATACAAGTTGGTTGTAACTACCTCATATATATTATCATTTTTACAACCGAAATTACTAATACATTATTATAACATTTTTCTTATACTTACTCATGTTATAAATCATACAACACAAAAAATAAGACATTAACCCCCAAATAGGCATTTAATCGAAATACGAATCTCACATGTCATGTAATAACCATATAAAACAAAATTATATCATGTTCGAGTTTAACTAAGTCACATATAATAGGTTGTCCGAATAAAACCACCACATTTATATATACTTTACCCTATACATACCTTAACCGAATCAACCATATATATAATAATCCAAAATCATTAACCATTCCTAAAACATAAAACTCCTTCCACAAACACCATTCATGCATAGCACATCATACTATAACCAAAACGAATTTTAACCATAGCCAAGGAAAACAGAATTCAAGCATAAAGGTTAAGCCATTTTCGCATGGCCTTAATACAAAACTAAGGTTCATCATTTAAAACATATTCCAATCGATACATGCCATAGTACTAGTTTAACTTATAACGGTACTGAAATGATTGGATAGTGTGATGATCTTGCTGACGACCCCAAGAGCTTGTAACTTGATTTAAAATCTATAAAACAGAAACACATATAAACACAAAGTAAGCTTTTTATAGCATAGTAAGTCATAAGCAAATATACAACACGATAACATTATTAACCGGATTAAACCAAGACAAGTTATAATATTATGACACAATTTAAATCCAAACATATAAAGTTCATATTACATATATATTCATTCTTAAATATCACTTTGGCCGAATGCTCTTATAACCAAATTATCATTATTACCATTTATCTTCCACAACCAAATGATCATTACAAACCTAGTTCACATACCATAAACACATAAGTTCATGTGCCACAACATAGTTTCATATACACAAATTAGATATGTGGCTGAATATACAAAATCACACATACATATAATTGAAACTCATTCAATATTTTTCGCAAGGTCAAATATACTTACCACGTTTTAAATAGTAACAAGCTAATTCATACCTGTCTATTTAGCTCGTTTACACACTTGAACATAACTTATCTTTGCCCGATGACCCATCCGAAATTGGGTAGGACACTCAGATAATCACACATATATCATACAATGCCAATGTCCTAGACGTGGCCTTACATGTAATCACATATCGATGCCACTATCCCAGACAGGGTCTTACTCGCACACATATATCAGAATCACATATCGATGCCATGGTCTTACTCGTACACATATATCAGAATCCTATGTTATGACATATGTATCCTAACTATTCCCAAGGTTCATAAGGGGCTTTCGGACATCGTAACTCGGTCGAAACGAATGCTTGAACATGGTTACCAAGCTTATACACATTCGACAATAGCATGTATAAATTCATACATTACTTACCAGTATATATATTTAGCATTTAACTACAACTAGGCATGTTTACTTGCTTATAAACTTACCTTGAATGATACAGAACGAACAGGGCAACTAGTCGACAACTTTCGTTTTCCCTCGATCCAAATCTGATTTCTTTGGTTCTTGATCTAAACATATTCAAATTAAGCTTATTCAAATATATTTTCATTCAATTTAGTTCAAAAACATATAAATGAGCAAAGTACCATTTTACCCTTAACATTTATACTTTTTTACAATTTAGTCCCTATTGCACAAAACACAAAATATGCGAAATCTCCCTATACCCATGTTTGGACGAATATTCCTAGTGTTTATTCAAGTCCATATGTCTCATTCATTTCACATTTTAGGCCTTCAAATTATTATTTTTTGTAATTTAGTCCTAATTACTCAAAATCATCAAAAACTCCAATACAAAACATGTTAATCTAAAACATATCTTTCATTTTTCATCATCAAACAAAAAAAATAACAAACTCTCATTAATGGCATAACCCAAAATACTCATCAAAATCAAAGATTAAAGCATAGGTCTTGAAGATTACTTAGCAACGATCTCAAAAACGTAAAAATTATCAAAAGCCGAGTAAGAACGAACCTTGAATTAAGCTCAACAATGGCCGAATACCTAGCTTCCTATTCTTTTATTTCTTCTTTTATTTCAAAATATGAATTTGGTTTTATTATTTTATGTTTTATTATATAATATAACTTTACATTTGATTTACCTATTTACCCTTTATAATTAAATAACTAAATCACATATAAAAAGGATTCAACCATCCATTACCTACAAAAATGGGTTATTTACAACATAAAAGCTCCAACTTAGAAAGCCATTAACAATTCAGCCCTTATGCTTTTAATTATCAAGTTTTCAATTCACACGATTAAGTCCTTTTATTTAATCGGACGCTAAAACAATAGAATTAAATCACGAAAATTTCACAGTTATAAAATCACACATAATAAACACAGAAAATAATTTTTAAATTTTTTTTGACTCAAACTTGTGGTCCTGAAACCACCATTCTGATTAGGTTCTAAATTGGGCTGTTACAACTCTCCCCCCTTAGGGATTTTCATCCCCGAAAATCTTACTGGTGAATAGATTTGGATAACGTTCTCTCATTGCATCCTCTGGCTCCCACGTTGTCTTCTCAACTCCATGTTTATGCCACAGTACTTTAACCAACGAAATTTTCTTATTTTGTAACTTTTTAATTTCATGAGCCAGAATGCAAATCAGTTCTTCTTCGTACGTCATATCGGGCTTAATCTCAATCTCAGACGAACTAATCTATGTGAAGGATCAGATCGATATCTATGAAGCATCAAAACATGGAATACATTGTGGATCTTTTCTAGCTCTGTAACGCCCCGTACTCAAAACCGTCGCCGGAGTCGAACACAAGGTGTTAACGGACTTAATTCATTAATTAAACAAATTAAACAACTTATTACCAACCATGCATATGCACGTCACCAATATCAAACATAACATAAATAGCTAGATTTATAAGTTAGAATCATTAGTTCACTAAAGACCAATATATTTGGCCAAATTATAATAATACATGTTATAAAACTAGGTCCCTATACATGCCACTCAGTTGATAATTCTAGCATATGTGTTTATACTGTCAAGGTGTTGGCTTGATAGTGTGATGCTGCCTCCGATGATCTCCAACCCTGAGCTAACCTAACAACACTAAAAGAAATGGAAAGGAGGGGGTAAGCTTTATGCTTAGTAAGCTCACATGAAATAATAATAAGCAATTTACTAACATGCTTTCCACAGTAAAACTAACCCAATTGTACATTTACACATGTTCTGGTTAAGCTGCTTTCTTGAGTAACAGTCACTAAATCATTTATATCTGGAGTTACGGAACTCCAAATTAAGATCCGTAAATTTTACCAGAAACTAGACTCATATATATTTCGACCATAAAATTTTCAGAATTTTTGGTTCGGCCAATGAGTACAGTTTATTATTCAAATTCTCCCCTATTTTGCTGTTTAACAGATTCGACCTTTCTTCACTAAAATTTATTTATCTCATAATACGAGACTCGGATAATGTTCCCATTCATTTATATTAAAAGTAGACTCATCAAAGATTCTAATAATATAGATTATAACCCATAATTAGTTTTCTACAATTTTTAACAATTTTTCCAAGTCAAAATAGGGGATCTCGAATTCATTCTGACACTGCCTCACAAAAATTAAAATATCACATAATATACAACTCTTTTGCTCCCCGTGTTTCATTTATATGAAAATAGACTCATTAATTTAATTGCATAATTTATTTGAAATTTAATTCAACTTACACAATTTTTGGTAAATTTTCAAATTCACACAACTGCTGCTGTCCAACACTATTTTACTACTAAAATTCCCTCTTACATAATTTCACTTTTTCCATTTTGTCTTATCGAAGTTCACTCAAATATCGATCATATTGCTCAAAATTTTCTTAAACATATACCTGCACTTATTCATCATATAATCATGTTCACAATTATTTTTTTACTTAATCGATTTTCCCGTTGAACTCTTCGGAATAATAACTGATACTCAGATGCCTACACATATTTTCACACTTATAGCCAAAGCTATCTGGTACGCATAGTAGCTGCACTTAGTACTACAATGCGACCAATTATCCAGTACACGTAGTAGCCTGCACTTAGTACTACACACGTGGCCTAACCATCTGATACACGTAGTAGCTTGCACTTAGTACTACACACGTGATCGAAGTTATCGGGTACGCATAATAGCCTGCACTTAGTACTACACATGCGACCTCACAATAGATCATTCGTATCGTTTCTATTCCGAAGGCTCAACCGGGAAATTCCTCAATTTCCAACATGTTACAAAATTATTCATAGTCCTTTTTCAATTTGGAATTTACAACAAATAGTCATTCTATAGGCAGCCACATTTCATATGATAACAAAATATAATAAAATAAAAAGAATCGATAAATTATTTACGTTGTTGAAATCTCATCAAGTACAACCGTGTAGCAATTCATACAACCCAGGTAATAGTAATTTAACACTCAATTCATGTAACAATAATTTGCCATTCAATTTCACATGTCACAACAAGCATTACATTTTTCCATATCATACATACCATGCATCAACTTTTCTTAAACATATTAACTCATACAATTTATGCCATATCAATAGAGAATTACAACTCATGCATGGTATTGCATTATTATTAACACACGAACTTACCTCGATCCAGAAATGACAATTTACCATTTTAGTCCATAACCTTGTATTTTCCCAATTTAAGCCCGAATCTCGATTTCCTTCATCTATAACATCAAATTTAGCCTAATAATTAGTCACATTATTCATACGGGTCCAAAAATCATATTTTTACAAATTTTCATTTTGACCCCTAAACGTTTGCATATTTGCACTTTTGCCCCAAGGATCAAAACTTAAACTTCATCCTATTTTCTTATGTTTTATGACATGATGACCATTTTTCCCTTCTATGGCAACATTAAATTTTCACTCTAACATGTACTTATGAACATTAGGTATTTTTACCGATTATGTCGTTTTACTTGTTTTCACGTAAAATCACTTAGCAAAAGTTGTTTAACACAATTTCAAGCTTCATATTCTACCATTAAACATCAAAATACATGCATATCATTCATGGGTAAATTTTTAAACACAAACCCTAGCTCAAAATAATGGTAGAAATACCTAGAACATGTTACCGGGACTTCAAAAATGTAAAGAACATTAAAAACGGGCCTCAGGATCACTTACAAATGAGCTTGGAAAGCTTGAAAACCCTAGCCATGGTGTTTTTCATGAAAAATTCGGCCATGAGGAAGAAGATGAGCAAATTTGGCTTATTTTGGCATTTTCAATTCATTTTAATTACCAATTTACTAAAATGCCCTTAATGAAAAACTTTTAAAAACCTATCATACCATGTCCATTTTTGTCCACAAACTTCAAAATGGTCTAATTAGCATTTAAGGACCTTTAATTTAAAAACTCATAACAATTAGAAACTTCTAACATGTAGAACTCAACTTTTGCACTTTTTACAAGTTAGTCCTTTTGACAAAATTGAGTGGCCAAACGTCGAAATTTTCGAACGAAATTTTCACGAAATCATTCCGTGAAATCGTAGACCATAAAAATATAATAAAAATGAATTTTTTATCATCGTATTTGTGGTCCCAAAACCACTATTCTGACTAGGCCCAAAAATCAAGATGTTACAAGCTCAAGTGGTAACAGCAACCTGTAAGCAACTGGCCCGATATGCTCTATAACCTCATACGGCCCAATAAACCTCGGACTTAATTTGACTTTACGATCGAATCAGAGTATTTTCATCCATGGTGAGACTTCTAAAAAGACTTTATCTCCTATCTGAAACTTTATTTCTTTTCGTTTCAAGTCCGCATATGATTTCTGACGATCTGAAGCTTCTTTCAAACTTTCACGGATTACTTTCACTTTCTATTCAGTTTCTCTGATCAAATTGACCCCGTGTATTTTATTTTCACTAAGCTTAGTCCAATACAATGGTGTACGACATTTACGACCATACAAAGCCTCGTAAGGTGCCATTTTGATACTCGATTGAAAACTGTTATTATACGCAAATTAAATCAGAGGTAGGTATCGTTCCCAGGTACCTTTAAACCCGAGAATGCAACATCTCAACATATCCTCAAGTATCTGAATGATTCGTTCAGACTGACCATCTATTTGTGGATAGAAAGCAGTACTAAAATGTAATTTCATACCTAGTGCATCTTGCAGTTTCTTCCAAAACTGCGATGTAAACCTCGGATCTCTATCCAAAACAATAGATATAGGCACACTATGTAACTTCACAATCTGAGAAACAAACAATTCAGCCAGCTTATCAAGTGAGTAATCTATATGTATTTGAATAGAGTGAGCCGATTTAGTCAATCTATCCACAACAACCCAAATTGTATTCTTGCTCAGTGTCAGCTGTAAACTAGATACAAAATCCATTGTGACTCTGTCCCACTTCCATTCAGGTATCATAATCAGTTAGAGTAATCCTGAAGGTACCTGGTGTTCAACTTTTACTTGTTGACAGATTAAACACCTTGTAACAAAGTCAGAAATGTCTCGTTTCATACCATACCACCAGTAAAGCTGTTTCAAATCATTATACATCTTGGTACTACCTGGGTGGACAGATAATCGACTGCTGTGAGCTTCATTTAAAATCATTTTAATCAATTCTAAATTTCTTGGGACACATATCCGGTTTCTGAACCTCAAACAACCCTCAACACCAATTCTGAATTTTGAATCAATGTCAGCATCACACTGAGCTTGTTTCGTTAACAATTAACCTTCTGGGCATCAAAAATTTGTTGAACAAATAGTGGTCTTGCTTTTAATTCAGCTATTATCGAACCATCATCAGACATAGCCATATGCGCATTCATTGCATACAATGCAAACAGTGATTCGGCTTAAAGCATCAACAACAACATTAGCCTTTCCCGGGTGATAGTCAATCACAAGCTCATAGCCTTTTAACAATTCTAATCATTAGCGTTGTCTCAAATTTAGATCTTCCTGAGTCATTAAGTATTTCAAACTTTTGTGATTAGAATAAACATGACATTTCTCACCGAACAGATAGTGGTGCCATATCTTCAATGTAAACACAATAGCTGCCAATTCTAAGTCGTGTGTCAGATAGTTCTTTTTCTGAGGCTTCAACTGTCGTGAGGCATAAGCTATAACTATGCCTTCTTGCATCAAAACACAACCCAAACCATTTAAAGACGTATCACTATAGATAATGAATTCTTTACCCGATTTTGACTGAACTAATAATGGAGCTTTGGTTAAAAGGGCTTTCAACTGATCAAAGCTTTTCTGGCACTTTTCTGGCACTTTTCTGACCACTCAAACTTAACATCTTTCTGCAATAGCTTCATCATTGGGGCTGTAATCATAGAGAAACCTTTCACAAATCGTCCATAATAACCAGCAAAGTCCCACAAAACTTCAGACTTCAGAAACATTCCTCGAAAGTATCCAATCAAGTATAGCTGAGATTTTACTTGGATCGACTTGTATACCCGATGCTGATAAAACATGACCCAGAAAACTAACTTTGCTTAACCAGAACTCACATTTGCTGAACTTTGCATACAACAGCTTATCTCACAAAGTCTGTAACATTAGTCTCAGATGTTCGGCATGCTCGGTTTCATCACGGGAGTAAATCAATATGTTGTAATGCCCCATACCCGAGACTGTCGCCGGAGTCAAACACGAGGTGTTAACAGACTTAATTCATTACTTAAACAGCTCAAACAATTTATTTTTAAAATTTCCAGTCAAGCTAGCAATCTGCGTCACAGTCACTTAAAAATTCATATCTCGATTTCCAAAACTCGAAATCCAATTCCGTAAATTTTCCATGAAACTAAACTCATATATCTATTTAATAATTGTTTTATATAATTTTTTGTCAAACAAATTAGTAAAGTTTATTAGTTAAAGTCTCCCCTGTTTCAGGGTTTAACTACTCTGACCTCTGTATATTACGAATCATATATCTCTCTTTATAGAATTTCAATGACTATGAAGTTTGTTTCTATTAAAATTAGACTCCATAAGGAATCTGTACATATAAATAATGACTTCTAATTATTTTTTTAAAATTTATTATGAATTTTTAAAGTCAAAATAGGGGATCCAGAAATCACTCTGGACCTATTTCACAAAAATTCAAATATCTCATAAAATATAATTTATATACCTGTTTTGTTCAATAAATATGAAAATAGACTCATTAAGCTTCAATTTAATAACTACTCATCATTTAATTCCATTTTTACTATTTTTAGTGATTTTTCAAATTTACATCACTCCTGCTATCAAATTCTGTTTTATGGAAAATTTCACTTTACTAAGGATTTTCATGGACTAAATAGCATTTTAAACATACATAACATCAAATATGACTTAGACTGGCCATTCCAATGGCTAATCAATTACAAACCCTTTTCTTACCAAACCATAGCCATATCATAAGATCAATTACACAAAGTGAGAGTTTTGCCATACATGCCACATTCAAAATACACAAGCCATTTTACCAATTTAAGCCTTCGGATAGTGTGAATGAGTCTTCGACCTATCCCGAGTCTCAAGCCAGCTTGTCAAAACTACAATGAAAGAAAATGAGAGAGTAAGCACAAATGCTTAGTAAGTTCACATGCAAATAGCAAGTAACATAATCACACAATCTCACATAAAACATCATTTGCATAAACAACACCAAGACATTCATGTTTCATTTACATTTAATATCTTCCTACGATTTCATCATACCAAGCTTTCAACCCAAGGGTTTAAGCACATACCTGTAAAATTTTCTTATTTACTACACTTACCAACATGTCACCTTCGTTTTAGGCCTTCTTCTTATTCACTTAAGATTCACCCGTTGAACACATCGGAATATAATTCGAGTACACGGATTTCATGAACGTAAGTGTCATACCCGCAGCTAGACAAACTCAATAGCCTGCGGAACTTATATAGCCAAGCTACCGTGAACCCGCCCATAAGTGAACTCGGACTCAACTCAACGAGCTCGGGCGTTCGCATCCATAAATGAACTCGGACTTAACTCAACGAGTTCGGATGCCTAGTTACATCTCACGAACTCGGACTCAACTCAACGAGTTCGGAACTCAACCATCCTAGTGACATGTCACTTGTATTCTAATCTATTCCCAAGTTTCAAACGGGCGTTTTCCTTAATCACACATCTTTGCTGTCTTCCACGGAATATCGAAATCGATACTTCGGTGATAGTTCATACTCATCAAGTAATTCACATAATTACATATTATTCAACAATAACCACAAAGCATAATATTTCATGATAATAATCAGCATCATATCATATAAACAACATTAAATTGCTTAAAATGACAATTATGTTACTACATATACACATGAACTTACCTTGGTATAAAATTATTAGCAATCGAACCTATTCTTCGTAAACTTTGTTTTTCCCTCGATCGCGATTTGAATCTCGTTTCTCTTGATCTATAATGCCAAATTAATCTTATTTAATACATACATTCATCAAAACAGCATTTAATACGAACTTTGGCAAAATTACATTTTTTCCCCTAAACTTTTGCATAATTACACTTTTGCTCCTAGGCTTGGGAATTAAACTTCATCCCTTATTCTTATGTTTTATGACATGCTGATCGTTTTTCCCTTCTATGGAAACATCAAATTCACACTCTAACATGTTCTTATGACTATTAGGTATTTTTACCGATTAAGCCCTTTTACTCGTTTTTGCTTAAAACCGAGTAGTACAAGTTGTCTAACATAATTTAAAACCTCATATTTTATCATAAAACACCAAAATACACAAATTTCACCTATGGGTATTTTTCCAAATATGAACCCTAGGTTGAATTATTGCTAGCATAAGCTTAATCGAGCTACCGGGATTCCAAAAACGTAAAGAACATTAAAAACGGGGCTTGGAATCACTTACTATAGAGCTTGAAAGGTTGAAACAAACCCTAACCATGGAGAACCCTTGAAATTTCGGCCTAATGAAGAATATGGACAAAAATTGGCTTTTAATTTTGTTTTTAATTCATTTTAATAACTAAATGACCAAAATGCCCTTACTACTAAACTTTCCAAAAATTCCATCCATGTCCAATTTTTGTCCATAGACTTAGAAATTGGTCAAATTTCTATTTAAGACCTCCTCATTAATATTCCAAAACAATTTTATACTAAAAACTCCTAGAATGCAAGTTTTGCAAATTATTCGATTTAGTCCCTAATTTCAATTTAAGCACTTTAGGCATAGGATTTCATCACGAAATTTTCACACAATCATGCAATCATATCATAAACATCAAAATAAGTATAAAATAATTGTTTCTATTTCGAATTTGTGGTCACAAAACCACTATTCCAATTAGGCCCTAATTCGGGATATTACAACTCTCTCCCCCTTTAAGAATTTTCGTCCTTGAAAATCTTACCGGTAAACAGGTGTGGGTATTGGTTTCTCATAGTTTCTTCAGCTTCCCATGTAGTCTCTTCTACCCTGTGCTTTTGCCACAATACTTTCACGAGAGCGACACTTTTATTTCTTAATTGTTTGACTTCTCGAGCTAAAATCTTAATCGGTTCTTCTTCGTAAGTCATATCCGGTCGTAGTTTAATTTCTGTCTGTGAAATTATATGTTAAGGATCCGAACGATACCGACGTAACATAGATACGTGGAACACATCATGAATCTTCTCTAATTCAGGTGGTAATGCTAACCGATATGCTACCGGTCCAACTTTTCCAATTATTTCATATGGTCCAATAAAACGCGGACTTAACTTGCCCTTCCGTCCAAATCTAAGGACTTTCTTCCATGGAGACACTTTCAAAAATACCTTATCACCAACTTGAAACTCGATTTCCCTTCGTTTCAAATCTGCATAAGATTTCTGTCTATCTGAAGCAGCTTTCAAACAATCTCGAATCACTTTCACCTTTTCTTCGGTTTCTTTTATTAGATCAACTCCATAAATCTTATTTTCCTTGAGTTCAGTCCAATGCAATGGCGTCTGACATTTACAACCATACAATGCTTCATAAGGTGCCATCTTCAAACTCATCTGATAATTATTATTATAAGCAAATTCTACCAACGGTAAGTACCTTTCCCAACTACCTTGAAATTCCAATACACAACATTTGAGCATGTCTTCAAGAATCTGAATTACTCTCTCTGATTGTCCATCAGTTTGTGGATGAAAGGCAGTGCTAAAATTTAACTTTGTACCTAATGCCTCTTGTAACTTTTGCCAAAACCCTGAAGTAAATCTTGGATCTTTATCCGAAATGATTGACAAAGGTATTCCATGAAGTCTAACAATCTCATGGATATACAATTCAGCCAACTTATTAAGAGAATAATCCATACGTACTGGAATAAAATGAGCCAATTTAGTCAGTCTGTCAACTATTACTCAGATGGCATTTTTTTCCCCGAAGTTAACGGCAACCCTGATATAAAATCCATAGTAATCCGATCCCATTTCCATTCAGGAACCATGATAGGCTGGAGTAATCCCGAAGGTACTTGGTGTTCAGCTTTCACTTGTTGACAAACTAAGCACTTTGATACAACTCGAAAATATCTCTTTTCATTCCACTCCACTAGTACATTTTCTTCAGGTCATTATACATTTTTGTACTGCCCGGATGAATTACCAAACAACCATTATGTGCTTTATGCAAAATCTTTTGAATCAACTCATCATTTTTCGGTACACAAATCTGATTTTTAAACATCAAGCAACCATCAGAACCAATTCTGAAATCTGATCCCGTATCAGCTTCACACTGGTTTCTCTTGGCTTGCAAATCTTGATCATTTTTCTGAGTTTCAGAAATCTCGTGTAAAAACATCGGTCTTACTCTTAACTTTGCTAGAATCGAACCATCATTTGATATCTTTAACCGAGTGTTCATAGATCTCAAAGCAAATAACAATTTTCTGCTTAAAGCATCAGCAACCACATTCGCTTTTCCCGGATGGTAATCAATAACAAGCTCGAATCTTTCAATAACTCCAACCATCTTCGCTGTCTCAAATTCAAGTCTTTTTGTGACATCAAGTACTTAAGACTTTTGTGGTCGGTATATACTCAGCACTTTTCACCATACAAATAATGTCGCCAAATCTTCAAAGCAAACATATAGCAACCAATTCCAAATCATGAGTCGAATAATTTCTTTCGTGAGATTTTAACTGCCTCGAAGCATAAGCCACCACTTTTCCTTCTTGCATAAGTACACATCCTAAGCCATTTCGAGAAGCATCACTATACACCACAAATTCTTTACCTGATTCGGGTTGTACCAACACTGGTGCTTCAGTTAATAACTTTTTTAATTCTTCAAAACTCTATTGACATTCTTCTGTCCATTCAAATTTAACATTCTTTCGGAGTAGTCTAGTCATAGGAGTAGCAATTATAGAAAATCCATTTACAAACCACCGATAATACCCAGCTAGCCCTAAGAAACTTCTAACCTCTGTTACATTTTTCAGTGGTTTCCAATCAACAATGGCTGAAATCTTACTAGGATCAACCCGTATACCATCACCTGAAACAATATGACCCAAAAATCCAACTTCCCGGAGCCAAAATTCACTTTTACTAAACTTAACATACAGCTGCTTATCTTTCAAAGTTTGCAAAACTATCCTCAAATGCTCAGCATGCTCTGTCTCATCTTTTGAATAAATTAAAATATCATCTATAAACACCACAAAAAATTTGTCCAAGTATGGCTGAAATATGCGATTCATTAAATCCATAAACACAGCAGGAGCATTTGTCAACCCCAATGGCATAATTAAAAATTCATAATGACCGTACCTTGTTCTAAAAGCAGTTATAGGAACATCCGACTCTTTTACTCGCAGCTGGTAATACCTAGATCTCAAGTCAATCTTTGAAAACCATGTCTCTCCTTTTAGCTTATCAAACAAATCATCAATCCTTGGCAACGGATACTTGTTTTTGATTGTCACCTTGTTTAACTGTCGATAGTCAACACACAATGTCATAGAACCATCCTTCTTTTTGACAAATAACATGGGAGCACCCCAAGGTGAAAAACTCGGTCTCACAAAGCCTTTATCAGTCAACTCTTGCAATTGTAACTTTAATTCTTTCAACTCTGCTGGTGCCATTCTATATGGAGCAATCGAGATCGGAGCTGTTCCCGATATCAAATCAATACCAAATTCTACTTCCCTGACTGGAGGCAAACCCGGCAATTCTTCTGGAAATATGTCCGTAAATTTACACACAACCGGCACTGATTCAACTTTCTTTTCAGCTTCTTTTGTATTAATTACATAAGCCAAATAAGCTTCATAACCCTTTCTCAAATATCTCTGAGCTGACATCGAAGATATCATACTAGATAATGCCTCTGATTTGTCTGGTTCAACCCGTAGAATTTCACCACTTTCACACTTTAATTCTATAACCTTTTATTTGCAATATATTATAGCATCATGCAATGTCAACCAATTCATTCCCAAAATAACATCAAATTCATCAAACGGCAACAACATCAAGTCGGCCAGAAAGTAATGACCCCGAATCATTAAAGGGCATTTCTTGCATACTTTATCAACTATCACACATTTGCCTAACGGATTCGACACTCTAATCATAAATTTTGTGTTCTCAACAGGTATATTCATACTAGACACCAATTTCATGCATACATATGAATGAGTAGAACCGGGATCAATCAAAGCAATAATATTAACATCATAAAGAGAAAATATACCAATAATCACATCGGGTGATGAAGCATCTTCACGTGCCTTTATAGCATAAGTTCTAGCTGGAGCCCTTGCTTCAGATTTAGCTGCTAAATCTCTGGCTACATTTTTACTGCTTGCTTCATTTCCAGCTTTTCTCGAATATCTTCCCCTTGAGTCTGCACCACTAGCTTTTACATTCTGAAATTTTTCTTTCTCAGCTCTCTCTGGGCAGTCTCTAATAAAATGATCCGGAGAACCACACCGAAAACATTCATTAGCTCTACATAGGCCAAAATGATTTCTACCACACCGCTGGCACTCAGGCTTAACAAATCTCGTATTTCCCACACTAGCATAGAAGTAGTATGAGATTTGGACCCACATTTTGCTTCTTAGAATTTCTATATGATTGTCCAGCCGAAACCTGTGAACGAGGATTCATATTTCTAGATTTTCTGGATTGCTGTGAGAATGAACTGCTCGTCGGTCTTTTCTTCCAATTTCTAGTCCCAGCCTCTACCTTTTTCTTCTCTTTAAGTAGTTCTTCAGCCTTGCAAGCTCGATCAACCAATACTACCATTTCTTTTAATTCAAGAATCCCAAAAAATACTTTGATGTCTTCATTGAGCCCGTCTTTAAATCGTCTGCACATTTTAGCTTCTGTAGGAATATATTCTCTAGCATACTTACTCAACCTGAAAAACTCCCTTTCGTATTCAGTAACTGTCATGTTCCCCTACTTTAATTCAAGAAACTCTTTACGCTTCTGATCAATAAATCTTTCACTGATATATTTCTTCTGAAATTCTTCTTGAAAGAACTCCCAAGTTACTTTCTCTTTCGGTACTACTGAAGTTAATGTCTTCCACCAATGATAAGCTGAATCCCTCAACAATGATATAGCATATTTCAAACATTCCTCAGGTGTACAAGACAATTCATCAAATACTCGAATAGAATTCTCGAGCCAAAACTCTGCTTTCTCGGCATCATCATCAATATTTGCCTTGAATTCTTCGGCCCCTTGTTTACAGATTCTGTCAACTGGAGTTCTGTGAAATTTCATCAAACCTACACCTTGTGGCATCGGGGGTACAGGTTGAGGAATCGGGGGAGGTGGGGGAGGTTGTGCATTCGGGTTCGTACGAACGAACTCAATATACCAGGCACTCATCATTTGGAGAAAGGCTTCCCGAGCCCCTTCTCCTCCTCCTTGACAAACAGTAGAAGGTGGATTTTCAGTTGGCACCACCCCTTCAGCCGGATCTGGTGCATTACTCTCTACATCATCAGCTGCAACTGGATCGGGATCCATTTACTATATAAAAAAAATTATTTAAAAGGTCAGAAGTCGTTACACTATCACAATATATATATGGCATGTATAGCAAAACCCATACATACAACACCTTAGTCTGAGAACTGACTAAACCTACTCTGATACCACCAAATGTAATGCCCCATACCCGAGACCGTCATCGGAGTCAAACACGAGGTGTTAACAGACTTAATTCATTACTTAAACAGCTCAAACAATTTATTTTTAAAATTTCTACTCAAGCTAGCAATCTGCGTCACAGTCACATAAAAATTCATATCTCGAGTTCCGAAACTTGAAATCTAATTCCGTAAATTTTCATGAAAATAGACTCATATATCTATTTACTATTCTTTTTATATAATTTTTGGTCAAGCCAATTAGTAAATTTTATTAGTTAAAGTCTCCCCTATTTCAGGGTTTGACTGCTCTGACCTCTGTATATTACGAATCATATATCTCTCTGTATAGCAGTTCAATGACTATGAATTTGTTTCTCCTAAAACTATACTCAATAAAGAATCAGTAAATTTAAAGAATGACTTCTAATTATTTTTGTACAATTTATGATGAATTTTTAAAGTCAGAACAGGTCCAGAAATCACTCTGGACCTGTTTCACAAAAATTCAAATATCTCATAAAATATAATTTATATACCTGTTTTGTTCAATACATATGAAAATAGATTCATTAGTCTTAAATTTAATAACTTACTCATCATTTAATTCCATTTATACTATTTTTAGTGATTTTTAAAATTTACATCACTGCTGTTATCAGATTCTGTTTTATGGCAAATTTCACTTTACTAAGGATTTTCATGGACTAAATAGAATTTTAAACATACATAACATCAAATATGACTTAGATTGGCCATTCCAATGGCTAATCATTTACAAATCCTTTTCTTACCAAACCATAGCCATATCATAAGATCAATTACACAAAGTGAGTGTTTTGCCATACATGCCACCTTCAAAATACACAAGCCATTTTACCAATTTAAGCCTTTGGATAGTGTGAACGAGTCTTCGACCTATCTCGATTCTCAAGCCGGCTTGTCGAAAATACAATGAAAGAAAAGGAGGGAGTAAGCACAAATGCTTAGTAAGTTCACATGAAATAGCAAGTAACATAATCACACAATCTCACATAAAACATCATTTGCATAAACAACACTAAGACATTCATGTTTCATTTACATTTAATATCTTCCTACGATTTCATCATACCAAGTTTTCAACCGGAGGGTTTAAGCACATACCTGTCAAATTTTCTCATTTACTACACTTACCAACATGTCACCTTCGTTTTAGGCCTTCTTCTTATTCACTTAAGATTCACCCGTTGAACACATCGAAATATAATTCGAGTACACAGATTTCATGAACGTAAGTGTCATACCCGCAGCTAGACAAACTCAATAGCCTGCGAAACTTATATAGCCAAGCTACCATGTAACCCGCCCATAAGTGAACTCGGACTCAACTCAACGAGCTCAGGCGTTCGCATCCATAAATGAACTCAGACCTGACTCAACAAGTTTAGATGCCTAGTTACATCTCACGAACTTGGACTCAACTCAACGAGTTCAGAACTCAACCATCCTAGTGACATGTCACTTGTATTCTAATCTATTCCCAAGGTTCAAACGGGCGTTTTCCTCGATCACACATCTTTGCCGTCTTCCACGGAATATCAAAATCGATACTTCGGTGATAGTTCATACTCATCAAGTAATTCACATAATTACATATTATTCAACAATAACCACAAAGCATAATATTTCATGATAATAATCAGCATCATATCATATAAACAACATTAAATTCCTTAAAATGACAATTATGTTACTACATTTACACATGAACTTACCTCGGTATAAAATTATTAGCAATCGAGCCTATTCTCCGTAAACTTTGTTTTTCCCTCGATCGCGATTTGAATCTCGTTTCTCTTGATCTATAATACCAAATTAATCTTATTTAATACATACATTCATCAAAACAGCATTTAATACGAACTTTGGAAAAATTACATTTTTGCCCCTAAACTTTTGCATAATTACACTTTTGCTCCTAGGCTCGGGAATTAAACTTCATCCCTTATTCTTATGTTTTATGACATGCTGATAATTTTTCCCTTCTATGGCAACATGAAATTCACACTCTAACATGTACTTATGACTATTAGGTATTTTTACCGATTAAGCCCCTTTACTCGTTTTCGCTTAAAACTGAGTAGTACAAGTTGTCTAACATAATTTAAAACCTCATATTCTATCATAAAACACCAAAATACACAAATTTCACCTATGGGTATTTTTCCAAATATGAACTCTAGGTTGAATTATTGCTAGCATAAGCTTAATCGAGCTACCGGGATTCCAAAAACGTAAAGAACATTAAAAACGGGGCTTGGAATCACTTACTATGGAGCTTGAAAGGTTGAAATAAACCCTAACCATGGAGAACCCTTGAAATTTTGGCCTAATGAAGAAGATGGACAAAAATTGGCTTTTAATTTTGTTTTTAATTCATTTTAATAACTAAATGACCAAAATGCCCTTACTACTAAACTTTCCAAAAATTCCATCCATGTCCAATTTTTGTCCATAGACTTAGAAATTGGTCAAATTGCTATTTAAGACCTCATTAATATTCCAAAACAATTTCATACTAAAAACACCTAGAATGCAAGTTTTGCAAATTATTCGATTTAGTCCCTAATTTCAATTTAAGCACTTTAGGCATAGGATTTCATCACGAAATTTTCACACAATCATGCAATCATATCATAAACATCAAAATAATTATAAAATAATTATTTCTATCTCGAATTTGTGGTCAAAAACCACTATTCCAATTAGGCCCTAATTCAGGATATTACATATGTCATCTATGAACACAACCACAAATGATCCAGATACGGTCTGAAGATCGGAGTCATCAAATCAATAAAAATAGTAGGTGTATTAGCATGTTTGAAAGGCATAACCAAAAACTCATAGTGTCCGTACCTCGTTCGAAAAGCAGTCTTTGGAACTTTAGAGTCTTTAACTCACAACTAATAGTAGCCTGATCTTAAATCTATCTTCGAAAACACTGTAGGCCCTTTCAGTTGGTCAAACAGATCGTCAATCCATGGCAATGGATACTGATTCTTTATAGTCACCTTATTGAGCTATCCATAGTCAATTAACATTCTCATAGTTCCATCTTTCTTTTTCACAATCAACACTGGTGCACCCTAAGGAGAGAAACTCAGTCGCGCGAAACCCTTGTCTGTCAACTCTTACAACTGAACTTTCAATTCTTTTAATTCGGTAGGTTCCATTCTGAACGGAGCTATGGATATCAGAGTCGTCCCCAGGCATTAATTCGATACCAAACTCTACCTCTCGAATAGGTGGCAAACCCGGTAATTCTTTAGGAAACACATCCGGATACTCACATACAACTGGCACTGATTCAATGTTTCTTTCGGCCACTTTACTATTAAGAACATATGCAAAGTAAGCTTCGCAGCCTTTTCTCATATGCTTCTAAGCTCAAATCAAAGAAATCATACTGGTAACCCATTCAGATCATTAGATTCAATTCAAATAATCTCATCATTTTGGCACTGTAATGCCCTGAATTTGGGCCTAGAAGTATAGGGCCTTTAGTATGGGTCCGTAAGGAGGTTATATATAAGCATTTAATTGTACAAGGAAATGACACAATTAAATGTCTGCTTTAGTGGTTAATGGCCTTGAGAAGTGTTGGAGAAATCTTGGATTCAAACTTGGGCTTTAGTAAAAATTTTGGTAATAAGTGAATAAAACCCTGGGTACTTGGATGAAGGCTTTTTAAATTATTGTGGTAAATAAATGACACAAGGAAGCTTGTGGTCTAGTGGTTGTGGTGTCATTAAGGTTGCAAGGGAGCCTGGTTTCAAGTATTGGCTCTTGCAATTTATTTTGGTTTTTCTTTTAAAGGAACTTGGACTCTGGCCTATGGATCTTATATTTAATTGAGGATAAAATATGACACAGAAAGAGCCAGTGGTGGAGTGGCAAGGTGGCGTGTTGTGTAACTGTAAGGTCTAAGGTTCAAGTCTTAGGATGCGCAATAGAGTATTTATTTTACTGTTTGAGTTGTATAGAAGGTGGAGTTGGACTGGAACTCTGTGGTTGAGGTGGTCATAAGGAATTTTCCTAATGGTTGAAGGTAATCCCACATCGGGAAGCTAACATGGGAATTGGTGAGAAGCTAGCTTTAAATAGAGCGAACCAGATGAGTTGGTGAAAAAGGAAAAAAGGGTGATTAAGACCTACTGTAGGATGTGCCAATGTTGGTGATCGTGGACTTCGGCGCATTATCATAAACAGGTGTGTATTTGAGCCTTTCTTTGTTAGAAATCGGCAAAAGCTAAAAGCCACCACGAGCGTTCTCGTGTGTTGGGGCTGTTCTGGGCCTCGATGGGCCCGTGGGCCCGCTTGTGTAAATCTAACTGTTAGGTGGGAAGTAGTTGGGCCTGATGGGCCATATGAATGTGATTGGGTCCGATGGGCCATATGAATGTGATTGGGCCTAATGGGCTATGTGAATGAGATTGGGCCTAAATGGGCCAAATGAATAATTGTGGATCTGTTAGAGTTCAGTAAAGGGGTTGTGGACCTAGTTTTTGGTAACTACTCAAGTAGACATAAAACATAAATAATTAATTAATCGCGACCGTGGATGAGTCATAAGGTTAGTGTGTGGCAATGGGTATATGCATGTCTAGGATTGGATCTAGGGAGAGCTTGGTATTTAAGCGGTCTTAATGACTCACCTGCTCTTCTCTGCAATCCTACTTGGTGCATAGTATTTGTTCACTTTAGCCAATGAGGACTTGTTAACGGGCCAAGGTAAGTAAACCCATAATAAAGAGAAATTACTGAAATACCCTCGATTTATAAAATTACAAAATACCCCCGATTAGTAAAATTACTGGAATACCCTCAATTGTGAAATTAGTGAAATACCCTGGATTTGTAAAATTATCAAAATACCTCCGATTTGTGAAATTACTAAAACACTCTCGATTTGTAAAATTACTGAAATAACCCCAAATTGTGAAATTACTGAAACACCCTCGATTTGTAAAATTACTGAAATACCCTTGATTTGTAAGAATTGTTGTTTTTTTAATTGACCCTGGGTCGACGCATTCATATATCTGCATGAGATTGGGATCTAGTATGAACATACCTGTTGAACACACGGAATATATTATTAGACTGTCGAACCCACTAGGCAGATTAGTTCTAGTTGATAAAGTCTATAAGAATTGTCCTTTGACGATTCAAGGTCGTTGTTTCCCATCTAACCTTATGTTGTTACCATTTGATAAATTTGATGTAATACTTGATATGGATTGGTTAGCCCTTCATGATGTAACGGTGAATTGTGGTAGTAAGTATATTAAGTTAAAATGCCCAGATTGTAAGATCCTACGGGTTGAATCAAGAGAATTGGGTTCGTCGCTGGTTGTAATCACGACAATGGTTGCCTAGAGATATATGAGGAAAGGATATAAAGCCTACCTTACATTTGTACTGAGCACTAAGGAAACAAAGCTGAAAATCGAGTTTGTACCGATAGTATGTAAGTACCCAAATGTGTTTCCAGAGGAATTACCTAGATTACCTCCTGAAAGGGAGATAGAGTTTGGAATTGAATTGGCGCCAGGGACGACTCCCATTTCTATTGCCCCGTACAGAATGACACCTACAGAGCTGAAAGAGTTAAAAGCACAGTTGCAAGAGCTGACGGATAAAGGATTCGCTAGGCCAAGTTTTTCACCTTGGGGTGCCCCCGTGTTGTTCGTAAAGAAGAAAGATGGTTCGATGAGGTTATGTATCAATTATCGGCAACTGAACAAGGTGACTATCAAAAATAAGTATCCTTTGCCAAGGATCGATGATTTGTTTGACCGATTGAGTGGAGCCACCATATTCTCCAAGATAGACTTGAGGTCTGGCTATTATAAGCTGCGAGTTAAAGACTCGGACGTACCCAAGACAACTTTTAGAACGAGGTATGGCCATTATGAATTTCTTGTCATGTCGTTTGGGCTGACGAATGCACCGGCTGTGTTTATGGATCTAATGAATAAGATCTTTCAGCCATATTTGGATAAGTTTGTCATTGTGTTTATTAACGATATTTTGATCTACTCTAAAGATGAAACAGAGCATGCGAAGCACCTGAGAATTGTGTTGCAGGCCTTGCGGGAAAAGCAACTGTATGCTAAGGTTAGCAAGAGTGAGTTTTGGCTCCAAGAAGTTGGATTTTTGGGCATATAGTTTCGGGTGAAGGCATCCGAGTTGATCCAAGTAAGATTTTTGCAATTGTTGAATGGAAATCGCCTAAGAATGTAACCAAGGTTAGAAGCTTTTGGGTTTAGCCGGTTACTATCAAAGGTTTGTAAAAGGATTTTCCATGATAGCACTCTGATGACAAAGCTATTGCAGAAAGACGTTAAGTTTGAATGGATAGAGAAGTATCAGTAAAGTTTTGAGAAGTTAAAGACATTGCTGACCGAAGCTCCTATTTTGGTGCTACGTAAACCGGGAAAAGAGCTTGTGGTCTACAGTGATGCATCCTTAAATGGATTGGGTTGTGTACTTATGCAAGATGGCAAGGTGATAGCCTATGCTTCACAGTAATTAAGCCTCACGAGAAGAATTATCCAACCCACGACCTAGAGCTTGCCGCTATTGTTTTTGCCTTGAAAATTTAGAGGCATTATTTGTATGGTGAGACTTGTCGTATATTCACGGACCACAAGAGTTTGAAATATTTGATGACTCAGAAAAAATTAAATTTGAGACAGCAGAGATGGTTAGAATTAATTAAGGATTATGATCTGATTATCGACTATCACCCGGGAAAGGCGAATGTGGTCGCTGATGCATTCAGTAGAAAATCCTTGTATGCTTTGAGAATCATGGATACTCGTTTGACATTGCTTGATGATGGTTCAGTTTTGGCCGAGCTGGAAGCTAGGCCAACATTTCTACAAGAAATTCATGATGCTCAGCTTAATGATGATGACTTGCAAGCAAAAAGAGCTCAATGTGAGTCTAGTGTTGAGTCAGATTTCTGAATTAGTCCTGATGGATGTTTAATGTTTAGAGATAGGGTTTGTGTACCCAAAGACAATGAACTTATTTGGAAGATTTTGCAGGAAGCACATAACAGTCGTCTGTCTGTTCACCCGGGAAGTACCAAGATGTACAACAATTTAAAGAAGAATTACTGGTGGAACGGCATGAAAAGAGATGTTTCTGAATTTGTATCGAAATGCTTGGTATGTCAGCAAGTTAAAGCTGAACATCAAGTGCTTTTAGGTTTGTTACAGCCTGTAATGGTCCTCGAATGGACGTGGGACAAAGTTATCATGGACTTCGTGACGGGATTACCTTTAACTCCAAGAAAGAAAGATGCCATATGGGTTATAGTGGACAAATTGACAAAGTCAGCTCATTTCATCCCGATAAGGGCGGATTATTCTCTTGATAGATTGGCTGATTTGTACATTTCTGAGATAGTAAGATTGCACGGTGTACCACTATCGATTATTTCAGACAGAGACCCGAGGTTCACTTCGAGATTCTAAAAGAAGTTACAAGAAGCCTTGGGTACAAAGTTGAGCTTTAGCACAACTTTTCACCCTCAGACCGATGGCCAGTCTGAGTAGATGATTCAGATTCTCGAGGACATGTTGCGTTGTTGCATCCTCGAATTTTAGGGTAGCTAGGAAAAATACCTATCATTGGTAGAATTTGCCTACAACAATAGTTTCCAAACAAGTTTGAAGATGGCGCCTTATGAGGCCTTGTATGGCAGGAAGTGTCAAACTCCATTGTATTGGACAGAACTCAAGGAAAATCAGATTCATGGAGCTGATCTGATTAAAGAAACTGAAGAAAAAGTTAAAGTGATACGGGATTGTTTAAAAGCGGCATCAGATAGGAAAAAGTCTTATGCTGATCTGAAAAGAAAGAAAATTGAGTTTCAAGTTGGAGATAGAGTATTCTTGAAAGTATCTCTATGGAAAAAGGTATTAAGATTTGGTCAAAAAGATAAACTGAGTCTACGATTTATCGGACCGTATGAGATCACCGAAAGAGTTGGACCATTAGCCTATCGTTTAGCGTTGCCACCCGAACTGTAAAAGATTCATGACGTGTTTCATGTATCCATGTTAAGGAGATACCGATCAGACCCCTCTCATGTAATTTCACTGACTAAGATTGAAATTCGACCGGACATGACTTATGGAGAGGAACCAGTTAAGATATTGGCTCGTGAAGTTAAACAGTTGATAAATAAAGATGTGGCTCTAGTAAAAGTTTTATGGCATGGTGTAGGCTACATGGGAGCTGGAAGAAACCATGAGAAGTCATTATCCGAATCTATTTTCTGGTAAGACTTTCGAGGATGAAAGTCCCTAATGGGGGAGAAATGTAACATCTTGAAATAGGGCCTAGTCGAAATGGTGGTTTTGGGACCACAAATTTGACATCAAAATATTTACTTTATGATTATTATGAGGCCTAGAATATGAGTATATGCATATGTTAAAGTTTCATTAAGAAATTCTTTAAGTAAGGTGTTCAATTGGAAATTAGGGACTGAATTGAATAAATTGCAAAACTTGAATTCTACAAGCAATTAGTATGAAATTGCTTTGGGTTATGAAGGGCGTGGAGAGTAATTTGCCCAATTTCTAATTTTTTGGACAAAATGGGCTTGCATGGATGAAATTTTAAAGAAAGGGCATGAGGGCATTTTGGTCATTTGGTTTTTTAATGAAATAAAATGGGAAAAATCAAGCCAAAATCAGCCATCTTCTTTCCCATAGCTGCTGAAATTCTCTTGTCACCATAGCTAGGGTTTTCAAACATTTCAAGCTCAATAGTAAGTGTTCCCAAGCCCCGTTTTTCATGCTATTAGTATTTTTAAAATCCCGATAGCTTGCTCTCTCCATTTCTACCCATATTTCATGCTAGGGTTCATGTTTAAAATTTACCCATGCATGCGTTGTATGTACTTTGATGGATTATGGAGGAATATGAAAGTTGAATGTGTGTTAAACATCTTTTCCTAGGTGATTTTCTTGAAAAACCTTATAGGGACTATTTTGTAAAACATGTAAATGTGTGGTAGAAATGAGAAAATAATGGAAAAAGTGGGCTACCATAAGAAGGAAAAATGTTCGGATAGGCTTGGATAAGATAGAAAGTGCATGTGTTTCATTATACGAGCCTAGGGACTAAATCGTAAAAATGACAAAGGGTTAGGGGCAAAACGGTCATTTGAACTGGGGGTGAGAATTAGATTTGTAATGTATAGTGTGGGCTATTAATGATATAATTTTTTTTGTGATATACCCCGAGGAAAAAATTTCGGAAGTCGATCGAGGTAAACACAAGGTTTCGGAATAACCGAAACACAACTCCGAAAAGAATACTTGGTAAGTTCGGATAAGTTAAAGTAAACCCTTAATATGCATAGTTGAATGATTTATGAATGCATGATGATTGCATTTATTATTAGCATGAAATATCATAGAAATGTATATTTGATGGTAACATGTGAAAAATGTTTCGGATGAGGTTGACAAAGGGAATTCGATGGATAAACCCTCATTGATATGTATAAAGAGATCCTGCATGTGTTGAAGTAAGGACTTAGCCCGAACGGGTAATTCGTGATCTCAAGTATGAAAAGGATCTAGCCCGGATAGGTGTTCCTTGAATGATCAAGCCTCCCGAAGAATATGTGTGCATTATGGATTTTGCTTGGATGGGTAATCCGATTAGGGTCTGAATTTAGGCTGGACTGGTAATTTAGATCCGAGCTCATTAAGGGTGTTTGTCGTTATAAGGGATTTATCCTGGACTAGTAATCCCGACATCACCATAGAGTTCATGATATGGGGGACTTAGCCTGGACTGGTAATCCTGCCATGAGATGTGAGGTTCGCCGAAGTGCATATATGTGAAATGATCATTCGTAAGAATTAATGGATAATGGGTATTCCATCGAGATTTCCTAGAAACTCAACGGGATTAATATGATGTATGTCAATAAGATGATGAATGATGAGCTCATCTACATAAATTACTCGATGCTTTGTTACATAACTAACTCATTGATTGAGTGCATGTGATAAGGAATCGTTTCATAATTGATGATTTCATGATTTGAATATGGATGTATGCTAATTACTCGGTAAGTTTACTTTCTGATTATTCGAGCTTACTAAGCATGTATATGCTTACCTCTCTCTTTTTCCCTGTCTCACAGAGCTCGAGGACTCGAAAGGATTGGAAGATATTGGAGAGTCAACACACTATCAACTAGACAAGCTTTGGTATAAAGACTTTGTTTGTTTTGTTTAATGGCATGTATAGTATTTTTGAGTATTTTTTTATATGTGTCATTTGATTTGCCAAATGATGGCATGTAAGAATATGTTTATCTCTTTGTATATGGCCACGAAAATTGGCTTAATTGAAGTAGGCTATGACCTACGAATTTATGCATGGTTTTATTTACAAGTGATGTCGCAAGAGACATCGCCGGTTGATTCTCGACCGATTTCGAATAACCAGGAAGGAGAGACTAGACAAGCCTTTTATCAAATGATGAATGACTGGTTTACTCAGTATATCCGGACTAACTCAGCTGCACAAAAACCTCTACCCCTGACTAATCCATCTTTGATGCCTGCTGTACCTCAAGTAAGTGATCCATTGTCGATAAAATCATAAAACACGGGGACGAATAATTTAAAGCTACTGATGATAATGATGCTGAGCAGGCTGAGTTCTGGCTCAATAATACTATCCGTGTGCTTGATGAGCTATCCTGTACCCCAGATGAATGTTTGAATTGTGCTATATCTTTGTTTCAAGACACAACATATCACTGGTGGAATACCCTAGTATTAGTGGTTCCGAAAGACCAGGTGACCTAGGAATTCATCCAGACTGAGATTCGTAAGAAGTATATCAGCTAGAGATTTAATGATCAGAAGCGAAAAGAATTTCTAGAGCTGAAACAAGGTCAGATGACCTTGCTAATTATGAGCGAAAATTTGTGAGAGTCAGTCGGTATGCCCGAGAGTGTGTTTCTACTGAAGCCATAATGTGTAAAAGATTCAAAGATGGGCTGAATGAAGACATTAAACTGTTAGTTGGCATACTTGAGATAAAAGAGTTCATAGTACTAGAGAGACGGGCAACTCCTCGCGACCTTGCTTGCCTTCGAAATCCATCACAGTATTGTTGCTAACTAAAAAAAAATCTTATTTCCAGAACATACACTGAATAAATATAAAATCTAACTTTAAGTACAGTCTAACAGAAAACTTATGAATTCAGTGTCGGAGAGTCGGTAACCACACTTTTAGGAAAATATTCAGAAAAACATTTCAAATACTTCAAATCTTTTTAAACCTTTTTGAAACAATTCTTTCGAAAATCCAATTTTAAAACCCATTCCACAACTGAGTTTTGCAACTTGGCTCTTATACCACTAAATATAACACCTCAAACCCGACCTAGAAGTTAGGCCCGAATCTGGCATGTCACATTAAAGTGTTTTTCGAAAACCATGTTCTCATTGAAAACCCTTCTTACTTTTCAAAACCTCTTACCATTTTAAAACTTGTGAAATGTTAATTCCCTTAAAACCTTACTTGTTACGGAAGCTTACTTTTAAACAGTTGCGAAAACGTGATATTTTGAAAACCAGTTGTTTTTTTGGAAAATCGTGCCCTACTTCTAACAGATATTAATCATACTAAATAAATTACCCAAATAAAAAGTTAAAAAAATAAAGAGGCCTTAATATAACCCAAATCAAAAACCAAAGTGCTTAACTAAATAAACGAAATAGAAAAACATATGCAGTTGTGTGGTCATCTCCGAGTCCCTTTGCGGCACCGATCCACCTAACTTTGGGGATTACTTGCATAGTTAATAAACGGGGTGAGTTTACGAAAACCTAGTGTGTAATCCCCTTACTAGAGTAACAGTAGTAAACAGACATAATTCAGAATCAGTCTGGGCCAGAGCCCATTACAATAACTGTACAGTCTAGTTCAGAGCATACGTGGGCCAAAGCCCGTTACAATATCATTTGGGTCACAGCCCATAACAGAATCAATTGGGCCTAGCCCATCTTAGCCTTAGTTAGGCCAAAACCCACATTGCAATAATATCACAATAATATCATACATGGAATGTTGTGCAACCCAGCCCAATAATCCAACTGCTACACACCAATTCCATCCCCTGATACACATCATGTGGGGATATAAATATCGACCCACCCATCCAATACACATCAATGGTAGCTCGGTTGTGGTACTACCTTTATTGCAGCAAGCTGCTAATCAAATATTAGACTTATTACCCATCGATGGATCCACGGTCATCAAGCAACCATGTGATCCTCATATACTTCCTCCGTTCTATAATTCCCAACCCATGCAATATGCCGTGTATGTCATGCTCAATCATCACACGTGTATGTAGAATGGCCATACTCAGTAACAGTCTTTTAAACATATATTAAGAGCATATCATTCATACAATCACAGTCAGCACAGTCATACATTCATAATCAAATCAGTCAAATTCGAAGTCTAAGTCGGTCATTTACCCTTAAGGGCAAAACAATCATTTTACCCAACAGGGGTATGTCGGTCATTTTACAGTACAAAGGTATTTCAATAATTTTACATTACAAGGGTATTTCTATAATTTTATAAATCGGGGGTGTTTTAGTAATTTTACAAATCGAGAGTATTTCGCAAGCACGTATTGTATACGTTCTTGCCGGGGCTCGAACCTCTAATTTTGCAACGTCTTTAGTCACGACTCGACTGCCACTAGCACTCCCAAGGTATCTCAGAGGTCTACCTCGTAGAATGGGAGCACTAGACTTGAGAGCTATTTCTACTTCTTTTTCGGCTCGTTTCGGGCAGTCTCTGAGAAAGTGATCAAGAGAACCACATTTGAAACACACGCCGCTCTTTATTCAGCACTCTCCGAAGTGAAATTTGTTATAGCTCTTACACTTCGATTAGTCACCATCGGGGAGGAAGACTTTTGACATCATCGTTTAGAGCTTCTCGATCTACCCGAATATTCCACTGACGAAGTGGAGCGTTCATGCAGGCTCCTGGCTTTCTTCATGGAGAACGAGAGTGTTTTTCTGCTAGACCTCTTGCTCGCAACTCGAGCCTCTCTCTTAGCTTGTTTTCTTTCATTATTAAGTTCCTTGGCCTTCTTGGCTCGATCAGCTAATGCTGCAAACTCCCGTATTTCCATGATCCCAATCAACAACTTGATATCCTCATTCAGACCTTCCTCGAAGTGTTTACACATTTCCAATTCAGCTGGGACCAGTTGTGTACTGACATAGTCGTACGAACTCCCTCTCGCATTCTGCTACTGTCTTGTTCCCTTGTTTGAGTTCCAAGAACTCCTTTCTCTTCGAGTCCAAAAACTATTGGTTAAAATATTTCTTTCTAAACTCTGCTTGGAAGAAATCCCAAGTAATATTTTCTTTCGGCACTACCGAGGATACGGTCTTCCACCAATTGTATGCATTGTCCTTCAAAAGGGACACAACACACTTCAAACATTCCTTGGGTGTGCATATCAAATCATCTAGCACCCGTGTAGTATTTTCGAGCCAGAAATCAGCTCTTTCAGGATCGTCATCAACTTTAGCTCTGAATTCCTCAGCCCCATACTTTCTAAGCTTATCTATAGGGCTTTACCGACCCACACCGGTGCTATACCTCGTGGCACATCCTCATCAGGTTGGGTAAGGGGCAAGGGAGGTCTTGGTATGTTGGGGTGATTTCTCAAATAATCCCCAAACCATTCATCCATCATATCAAAGAAGGTAGCTCCGGTCTCTTCTCGGCCTTCTGACATCAGCCTTCTACTACTACTAGATGCAGCTCACTGTACGGAAGTTGGAGCATGGCTCTCGGCTCCCTCAGACTCATCTTGTGCTTGACTGGAAGACTTTCACTATTTTCAATACAGTTTAAACAATTAGAAGACGTCACACTATCAACATTCAAATAATGGCATGTATAGCAAACTTTAACATCCTCTACGGTAGTCCTAGAACCAACTAAACCATAGCTCTGATACCAACAAATGTAACACCCCTCACCCGTACCCAACGCCGGGATAGGGTTCGAGGCATTTCTGGGACTTTACATTTTGAAACGTACCAAATTGGGTCACCAAGTGTTACTCAAATTTTAATCTTTTCATTTGTGAAAAACTCGTCCCTTATATAGGCCTTCGAGGCCTATAACATACCTAGAGGCAGTGCGGAACAAATTTGAGTACGTTTGATAAACCTTGGGCTCCTTAGCAAATTTTTCGTTATCATAAAGTGTCACGCGCCCGTGTTAGTGAGCCGTGTGGACTCACATGCCCGTGTGTCTTGGGGCACACCCATGCCTTTCAGTCGTGGGCAACACTGACTTATCAACCCGGCCATGGTACACACTTGTGCTGCTTGCCCGTAGACGACACTGTCTTTTTAACACGACCATGGTGCACGCCCGTGTGGCCTACCCGTATACAACTTTGAGCTAAAAATTTAAGTGCAGGGGACACACGACCATAGCACACGCCCATGGGAGGGAACCGTGTGTCACACATGGCCTAGACACATGCCCATGTGTCTAACCATGTGGACTCTAATAGGCTATTTTCCAAGCCTTTAGTCACCCCTTTCTACTACTTGTGCTTAGTGGTTACCAAATTCAAAGTAAAACACAATTATACACTTGTAAATAATCTTGATTAAACTAGATGTATGGAAACCTCATATCATTGGTTTCACACACGATAGGTTATTTCCTATTTAGTGTCTATGGGTTCCCATGTCACTTTAATTCATCCAAAATTGGCTCGTTCATGTGACTCATTGCCAATTAGTAATGACCCATCACTTGTAAATAAAACCATGCATAAATTCGTAGGTCATATCCTACTTCAATTAAGCCAATTTTCGTGGCCATATACAAAGAGATAAACATATTCTTACATGCCTTCATTTGGCAAATCAAATGACACATATAACAAAATACTCAAAAATACTATACATGCCATTGAACAAAACAAACGAAGTCTTTATACCAAAGCTTGTCTAGTTGATAGTGTGTTGACTCTCCAATCATCTTCCAATCCTTTCGAGTCTTCAAGCTTTGTGAGATAGGGAAAAAGAAAGGGGTAAGCATTTACATGCTTAGTAAGCTTGAATAATCAGAAAGTAAACTTACCGAGTAATTAGCATACATCCATATTTAAATCATGAAATCAACAATTATGAAACGATTCATTATCATACGAACTCAATCAATGAGTTAGTTATGTAACAAAACATCTGGTAATTTATGTAGATGAGCTCATCATTCATCATCTTATTGACATACATCATATTAGTCCTGTTGAGTTTCTAGGAAATCTCGATGGAATACCCATTATCTATCAATTCTTACAAATGATTATTTCACATATATGCACTCCCGCGAACCTCACATCTCATGGTAGGATTACCAGTCCAGGCTAAATCCCCCATATCATGAACTCATATGGTGATGTCAGGATTACTAGTCCAGGCTAAATCCCTTATAACGACAAACACCCTTAATGAGCTTGGATCTGAATTACCAGTCCAAGCTAAATTCAGACCCTAATTAGATTACTCATCTGGGCTAAATCCATAATGCACACATATTCTTCGAGAGGCTGACCATTCAAGGAACACTCGTCCGGGCTAGATCCTTTTCATACTTGAGATCAGAGATTACACATCCAGGCTAAATCCTTACTGCAACACATGCAATATCTCTTTATACATATCAATGAGGGTTTATCCATCGAATTCTCTTTGTCAACCTTATCTGAGACATTTTTCACATGTTACCATCAAATATGCATTTCTATTATATTTCAGGCTAACAATAAATGCAATCATCATGCATTCATAAATCATTCAATTATGCATATTAGGGTTTTACTTTAAGTTATCTGAACTTACCTGGTATTCTTTTCGGAGTTGTGTTTCGGTTATTCCGAAACCTTATGTTTACCTCGATCGACCTTCGGAATTTGTTCCTCGGGGTCTATAACAACAAAATTATATCATTAATACCCCACATTATACATTACAAATCTAATTCTCACCCCCGATTCAAATGATCATTTTGCCCCTAACCTTTGACATTTTTACGATTTAGTCCTTAGGCTCGTAAAATGAAACACATGCACTTTCTATCTTACCCAAGCCTAGCCGAACACTTTTCCTTCTTATGGTAGCCCACATTTTCCATTATTTTCTCATTTCTACCCCACATTTACATCTTTTGCAAAATAGTCGCTATAAAGGTTTTTCATGAAAATCACCTAGGAAAACATGTTTAACACACATTCAACTTTCATATTCCTCCATAATCCATCAAAATACAAACAACTCATGCATGGGTAAATTTTTAAACATGAACCCTAGCATGAAATATGGGTAGAAATGGAGAGAGCAAGCTACCGGGATTTCAAAAATACAAAGAGCATGAAAAACGGGGCTTGAGAGCACTTACTATTGAGCTTGAAATGTTTGAAAACCCTAGCTATGGTGACAAGAGAATTTCGATAGCTATGGCGAAGAAGATGGCTGATTTTCGCTTGATTTTTCCCATTTTATTTCATTAAAAAGCCAAATGACCAAAATTCCTTCATGCCCTTTCTTTAAAATTTCATCCATGCAAGCCCATTTTTGTCCAAAATTTTAGAAATTGGGTAAATTACTCTCCAAGACCTTCTAATTCATAACGCAAAGCAATTTCATACAAATTGCTCCTAGAATTCAAGTCTTTGTAATTTATTCAATTTAGTCCCTAATTTCCAATTGAACACCTTACTCAAAGAATTTCTCCATGAAATTTTAACACATGTATATACTAATATTCTAGGCCTCATAGTAATCATAAAGTAAATATTTTGATGTCGGATTTGTGGTCTCGAAACCACCATTTCGACTAGACCTTATTTCAGGATGTTACATATAAATTCATTCTTTACTTACCAGCGTATATATTTAGCTTTTAACTACAACTAGGCATGTTTATTTGCTTATAAACTTACTTCAGATGATACAGAAAGGAACAGGGTAGCTAGTCGACAACTTTCATTTTCCCCCGATCGAAATCCGATTTCTTTGGTTCTTAATATAAACATATTCAAATTAAGCTCACTCAAATATATTTTCATTCAATTTAGTTCAGAAACATATAAATGGGAAAATTACCACTTTACCCTTGACATTTACACTTTTTTACAATTTAGTCACTATTGCACAAAACACAAAATATGTAAAATTTCCTTATACCCATGTTTGGTCGAATATTCCTAGTGTTCATTCAAGTCCATATGTTTTATTTATTTCACATTTTAGTCCCTAAAATTATTATTTTTTGCAATTTAATCCTAATTACTCAAAATCCTAATTACTAAAACGATAAAATTAAATCACAAAAAATTCACAAATATAATGTGACACATAATAAACAAAAATAATAATTTTTAAATATTTTTTTGACTTAGCTTCGTGGTCCCAAAACCACCATTCCGATTAGGGCCTAAATCGGGCTGTTACAATATTCTAAGAATGCAAATAAAAATTTATTTATGTATTGAAACACTATGAACTTACCTACTATTCAATTCCGACCAACACTTAAGGACTAATCCGTTATTTTCCCTTTTCCTCGGTTATTGTTTTTTCTATCCAAGTTTTGATATGCAATGAAATGAACTTGACCGAATACCCTAGCTCATTTCCATGGTGATTTTCGATGGAGAGAAAATGAAATGAAGAAGATGAAAATGATTTCTTAGGTTATTTTTAGTTTTATTTACTAATTTACCTTTTTACCCTTTAAAAATTATCAAAATTTCAATAATACCATATCCATATACATCCACTGTCAACGTATATGGTATAATTACCATTCAAGTCCATGAAATTTCAATTATAAGGCAGTTTGACTCTCTTAACTATTAGAACTCAACTTTTTCACCTTTTACGATTTAGTCATTTTCACTTAATTAAGCATTTAAACATTAAAATTTCTTAACAAAAATTTAATAATTTAATAAAATTTTGTACACATTAAATAAATAATAAAATAATAATTTACTCGTTAGAATTGTGGTCCCGAAACCACTATCTCGATATCACTAAAAACGAGCAGCGACAAACTCACACATGCAATCGAACATAGCTTTTTGGACATTCGCCTAACAGGACACCTTGATTGCTACGAACCTGGTTCAGAAACAGAGACTTGACGGTAGAATATTCAATTAGAGAAATATCATGAATTAAGGGTTGTATTTATAGACTTAGGAAATGTGTTACTTGCACGTAAAGTATTACTAATACACCATATCTTTATTTCCTAATTCGAGTCTAACTCAATTTTTAACTGGCAAATCCCAAGTTAGCAACTTACCTGGAGAAATGTAGCTCACCAAAGATACTAGCGAACAGACTTACAATAAATCTGGCAAACCCCTTACCATGTCTGATGGTGTATATTACTACTGGCAAGCTCCTTACAGATACTCTTTTGGCGAATTCCAAGCTCGCCTCAATCTTGGAGAATCCTTACATGCAAAGCCAAAACTTTCAGGCCCGATCTCAAGATGTTACATGATTAGTCACCAATAAAGCAATTATTACCTCCCGACCTCACTTTCTTAACCAAGATAAATTATGATTTACTCGGTTTGACTTATCTTTCGACCTTGTCTAGCCTATGATAACTTCTTAAGATTGTGATAGTACTAGAAAGAACATATGTTTTCTTCTTGCTTATTGGTTAATTTGCTCCAATTTAATTATCTTTAGCAGATATTTTAGTATTTTTAGTTCAATAATTTACATTTTATAACTCAGTGGTTCTTAGCTTATTGACCCTTAATTTTTGTCATATTTTGGTACTAATGTCCCTGCATGAGTAATTTCATATTGTGCCCAGAATTGTCGCCGCACCTGACAGCTGTCCGGATGGAAACAATAATGCGTGAGCTGTCCAGTCTAGTAAAACTGACTTGTACGTACAAAGGGAGCATGATTCTGATGAAAGGACACCTAGGCTATTTGAGGAAAAATAATAAATATTCACTTGAAAAAAAAAAGGGAAAGCTTTCTGGATCATCTTCTACAACCTATCCCTTGAAGCTTCCTGCTATGGCAGCTTAAGTTCTGATGGGTGAACCGACGTGAAAGGGATACAGCTTAGCTATTGACGAGGAGCCTTGAGTGCGATATAAGAGGGAATAGAGAGATTCAAGTCGAGTTGTTTAGGAATAGTATTCTCCACTTGTTTCTTTTATATTTCTTTTCTAATGATGGTGATTACTTTCTATTTCATGTTTATACAGAAGTACACATGATTTCTAGGTTAAATGTTATTTTATTTAATCTTTCTTCTACTGTTTAATTTTTGGGTTTGAATATTTTTAGCATAGAAGTGTTATTGCGGTCACTGGCACTAGAGAGTGCAGTGACAGTTCAAGCTAACAAGTATGACAAAGAAAGTTTCTTGAGGATTAAAGGAATTTAATCCACTTGTTCTTGATAGTGTTCCATTTCCAGCATTAGAAGGTGGGGTTAATGTGCATGTTTAAGTCTTAGATTAAATAAAGAAGTTTAGCTTGGTAAGATATTCATTGTAGTTTAAGGCATCAACAATCACCTATCCTTTTTACCTTGTGAGCACTAAGCATTCTGTAGAATATTCATGTTGAGGATCCTAGTTTTTCACTATCATATTTTATTTTATTATTATTAAGTTATTACTTTGACAACTGATGTGAAAAAATCGTGATAAGTTTTATAATTTATGAATGTCCGTTCTTGAAAACTAACTATTATCACGACAAAGGCAAGCGCACCTTATCGAACAGTAGTATAGCTTATGGCAAGACAGGAATATCAAACCCAAAGGAACTAAGAGTACTAGTATTAACTTTCTTTTTATTATCTAGCCTAAAAATAAAGGGATTTGTTTTATCTAAACTAATTACTAAACTAAGAACGCACAAAAAGTAAATTGGGGAAACAACTTTTGAGAAAACTGATTGATTAAGACAATACCCAAGGAAAAATCCACCTAGACTTCACTTGTTATTTGACTCTGAATCAGATGATTTATTCATTTGACTTGATCTGTAGAAATCCCTAATTTATATTATTATATCTCTTGAGACTAACAACGTCTAACCCTAGGTTGATTAATTGAAATCTCTTTCTAATTAACTCCCTAATGTTGCATTAACTCGATCTATGGATTCCCTTATTAGGTTTCACCCTAATCTGGAAAAATCTTGTCACCTTATCTCTAGGCGTGCAATCGACTTTGCTCAATTATGCTAGATCTACTCTTAGACAGGGACTTTTGCTTCTCTAGATAAGCACATTAAAACTTGAATCAATATCCTGGAATATTAAAACAAGAATTAAGAACACATAATTAAGAACAAGTCAAATATTTATCATACAATTTAGATAATAATAACAAGATCAGTCTTAGGTTTTATTCCCTTTAGGTATTTAGGGGGTTTAGTTCATATTTATGAAAGAAAACATCTCAAAAGAATAATGATAAAAAAACATAAAGGAAACCCCAAGAACTCTTGAAAGGAATTGAAGGGAGATCTTCAGTCTTGAAGGGGAATCCAGCTTCTAAGATGGATCAATCCACTTTCTTCGAGTAATTTCTTACCTCCTACTCTGTCTCTCTATTCTCATCCCCCTCTAGTGTGTTTAAATAGGCTTTAGAATGCCTAAAAGCCCTCAAGAGTGACCTTTTCTAAATAGGACTAAATTGGGCTTGACAAGGACACGCCCGTGTGCGATATCTCCAATCTGTGTTCAAGGCTGTTAAATAGACATGGGCGTGTGGTCTACCCATGTAAGTCGTGCTCAATTCTACTAAATAGACACGGGCATGTGGTCTACCCGTGTGAGGAAGTCCAGGCCGTGTTGATTTCACATGTTGGTCCATTTTCTCCGTTTTCGTCCCGTTTCTCACTCTTTTTACTCTCCTGTGCTCACCTAAGTATAAAACATGAAATTAAAAGATTAGGAGCATCGAATTCACCAAATCTAAGGAGAAATCATCCATAAATGTGCTAAGCATGGGATAAAAATATGTATAAATTGTGGTTTATCAACTACCCCTACACTTAAGCGTTTGCTTATCCTCAAGCAAAATCCTCAAATCACAATTAAGAATTCATTTTTCTTAACTTATAATTCCTATCAATAATGTCTCAAAATAATCCATAAGTAATCATACATTAAGAATTCTACTAGAAGAATATCAAAGTTTCAAAAATTCTAAGTTGAGCATTTTATCACGGAAACATAGGTGTCACGCCTCATCTAAGTGATTACCTTTGATTCAAAATATCACAGAGTTTTAACATCCTCACTAAGGATTCACTCAAATCACTCGAGGTGTTTAAGGACAACAAGTTTAGCACTCGACAGTCAATATCAAAAGTTATTACCATAGGCTTGCATGAAAATCAAATATCCACCACTATAAATTGAGGTGAAACATCAATCAAAAGGTCTTTAGAGGGTTGTAACATCGCTTTGGTTAGCGGTGTTGATAAATCATAATTTATACATATTTCTATCCCATGCCCAGCACATTTTATTGATGATTTTTTCTTAAAATTGGTGAATTCGATGCTCTTAATGCCTTAATTTCATATTTTATACTTAGGTGAGCATAGGAGAGTGAAATGAATGAAAAACGGGCCAAAAATGAAGAAAATGGGCCAACATACGAAATCAACACGGCCTGGACCTCCTCACACGAGCAGACCATACAGCCATGTCAATTTGGCAGAATCGAAGCACGACTCAAACGGGTGGACCACACGTCCGTGCCTATTTAATAGGCTCGACCACAGCCTGAAGTAAATCGCACAAGGGCGTGTCCCTGCTGAGCCAAGTTTAGTCCAATTCAGAAAAGGCCAATTTTGAGGGTTCTTAGGCATTCTAAAGCCTATAAATACACCCTAGAGGAGGAGGAAAAGAGGACGCACAGAGCAGGAAGCAGGGAACTGCTCAAGGAAAGCCGATTGATCTATCTCAAAAACCAGATTCATCATCAAAACTGAAGATCTAGCCTCAATTTCCCTTTAAGAGTTTTGGATTTTTTTTTATGTTTTGTATTCATTATTCTTCTAAGATGTTTACCTTTTTAGTTATGAACTAAAACCCCTAAATACCTAAGGGGAATGAAACCTAAGACAGATCTTGTTATTATTATCTAAATTGCATGATAAATATTTGACTTGTTCTTAATTATGTGTTCTTAATTCTTGTTTTGATATTCCAGGATATTGATTCAAGTTAAGCTCTTATTCAGAGGAGGAATACACCCTGTCTAAGAGTACATTTGTCATAATTAAGCGGAGTTGATTGCGCGCCTAGAGATAGGGTGACAAGATTTTGCTGGATTAGGGTGAAACCTAATAAGGGGATCCATAGATCGAGTTAATGCAACCCTAGGGAGTTAATTAGAAAGAGATTTCAATTATTCGGCCTAGGGTTAGACGTTGTTAGTCTCGAGAGGGATAATAATATAACTTAGGGATTTCTATGGATCAAGTCAAATGAATAAATCGTCTGATTCAGAGTCAAATAACAAGTGAAGTCTAGGTGGATTTTTCCTTAGGTATTGTCTTAATTCAATCATTTTTCCAAAAGTAATTCCCCAATTCTATTTTCTGTGAATTCTTAGTTTAGTTAATTGGTTAGTTAAAATAAACCCCATTATTCTTAGGCTAGATAATAAAAAGACAGTCATTACTAGTACTTTTAGTTCCTTTGGGTTCGACAATCCAGTCTTGCTAAAGCTATACTACTGTTTGATAGGTACACTTGCCTTCATCGTGATAATAGTTAGTTTGAAGAACGATTCATTATAAATATTTAAAACCTGCCATGAATATCACGTATCAGGTGTGGTCACAAGCTGAAAAAGAAGGTTAGAATCGAGATTGAATTGAAAAAAATTACCTAACTAGAAAAATAATTAATCATCAATTTAATGCATGTGAGCTTTTTCTTAGAATATGGAATTAAACACTTAATCTCAAAAACCAAGAATTACTACTAATATATACAAGTCAAATAACATAGGCTAGCTATCAAAAATAAAACATAGCTAAGCAATTTATTCAAATCAAATCTCGACAAAAATAGGGATCAAATTAATTTAGGGGATTTCAGCGATAATGGGTTATGGGTTAATATTGAGGGTAAATCAATTAATGGCTTGCTAGGCTCAAGGGGGTTCACTAAGGGTTAATTATGAAGGTATGCTTTTATGGAGTGAATGGGTTAAACCTAAGTGTCTTTATCATCTTGACATATCAAATCAAATGGTGTGGTCTTGACATGTATAATCAAGCAAGTTCTAGAATAACAGATCAATATTGATGCACTCAAAGCAACAATAAAAGTGAGCATGAAAAAAATAATATATGCTCTAAAGGCTCAAGATCTCACAGAAATTATGGCTTTTTTATGTTTAAACTTGTGAATTTCAACTCAAGATAGTACCTAAACTTGGGGAAAAAACCTAAAAATATTTTACATCTCAAAAATCAACTTATCATGCTTGATTCTCTAATTCCTTAAAGTTTACAATCAATGCATAAATGTCTATGTTTTAATTCAAGACATATCAATAAAAATCATAAATTAATCAAAATTCATTCTAATAATGATATGAGAAGATTATTTGAAAGCAAGACAAAATTTAGGGATTTTTCTGATAATGATATAAAGATCCCCCCACACTTAAGATGTATATTGTCCTCAATGTACAAAGATATATAATAGTGATATAAAGATAATATTAGAAGAGAGAGGGAGAGAAGTGAAACTTCCTGAATATTGAATGGAATCCTTGAATTGGAGGTATGGAGAATAATCGACCAAGGCAATGATAAGATTGGAGGAGGATACTGCGGTGGTGGTAGAGGTTGAGTTCCACAACCACAGTGTCCAGCGAAGAGGTTATCGTGGGGGTCGGGCAGGACATGGTAATCATAGAGAACCTTTTCCAGTGGAGTTTCAAGTTCCTAAGTGATGGTGAGCTTTGGAGCTCTTTATAATTATGATAAAATCAAGAACTCTTTAGGAAATATAAAGAAGCATAATTACTTATAATGAAATAACCGAAACTATAAATTGTTCAATAAAAATTATAAAACCTAAAAATGAAATAGTATTAAAGGAAAATAAAAGAAAAAGTACTTAAAGAAGATAAATAAAGATAAAAGTGAAAACAAAAATAAGAAATAAAAAGTCTTTAAACATCTTCATCGCCAGATGGTTCGCGAGGTGGTGTTGGTGATGAGATGTGAAGGTGCTGACGAATATGATGTAGAGTAGCATTAATGTGATCAAAGCGCTAAAAACACAATTACTCAAATCGATTAAGGCGCTCAGAGATGTCAGAGTATGAAGCAACCGCATGAACTGGGTGATGAATAGGTAGTGGCTGAGATGGTGGGTCCTCGTGTTGTGGAGGGACATGATTAGTAACGTCCTCTGGGTCCTCCTCCTCGGCGGACTAGACCAGGCAGTATTAGGGAGGGTAAACTTCTCGCTCGATCATCCTTATATGTAGTATACTCGAGATGCCCTATGGGGACATCTAACCAATGAGGGTGAGGGAAGATGCTTGCGCCTCCGTGTTGAATAGGCCAAAATATAGCACCAGGCAAGTCACACAAGGGCCGATGGATATGACTCCCTTCCTATAATGCTCCGTCTGATGGTGAATGGCGAGGGAAATAAAATAGGAAAGGTCGAAGACGTGCCTATTCGCCATACTCCATAAAAAGTAGGCGTCGTGAATGTTGATGATGCCGGTGCTCTCTCGCCGCCCTGTTAGAGTGTGGGCCAAGATGGAGTGTAAGTACCTCAAGGATGGGGCGAGGGCCAATGCCTTGGAGTGACTAAGGTCATAGGTGGCTGAAGCAGGAACGAGGGCCCTCTAGCAGTTGGAGGGAGATAAGTGGATGTGGCAATGGAGGGTGTCAAAATCATTGTCGTTCATGAACTCCTTCGTATAGAGCCCCAAAGCGATGCCAAACTCAAGAACACTCAACCGGCGGACTAAACCGTCGAGATAGAACTGGACCATTCCAGGATCATCGAACTGTGTCATGATGACTTGAAGGTGGAAGGTCGAGCAGAGTTCGAGTGTGAGCTCGAGGTACGTCAGCTCGATGATCTTGAAAAAGAGGCCCCATAGGTCAGTCGTCAGAAGGGCTTGGATCGCGTCAGCTAGTTGGATTTGTTCAAGTGCGGCCCAGTCAATGCAATAGCCCGTACTTAAGGGTCAGGCTCGTAATATCTGAAATAGTTCCTCCTGCGGTCCCGCTGGGAATTGGAGGAATGAGTGCCTGATCTCTACGGTAGGACCAGAAGATGATGCTACCCCTTTCCTCTTCTTTGATGCGGGGACGACAGTTTTCTTGCAGGGTGGATTCGACGTGATATACCTGCAAGAGGAACTTAAATCTTAATGAATGTAAAAGATAACATATATTAAAAAATTCAAAAAGGAGTTAACCATGAATTGAACTAACAAATGCAATCAAAAACTACTAACACTAACAAGACTCAACCAAATGCAATCAAACTTGATAGAGATTTTATGGTACATGGCAGAGTAATAGCAGGACTAAATTCAAAATGAACTAAATGAAAGTATCTAAGCGTGGTGAACTAAATCATAAAAATGAGGATGATATGATAAACAATTAGTGGCAAAAGCAATAAAAGGATAAAAATTAGGATTATCATGTTAGTAAGCATCCAAAGGAAGTAATAGAGAAGAGAAAACCATTAGTGGAGGAGTGGTGGCCGAAGGAGTGATGGCGTGCTGGTGGGGACCGGTTGAGGTCTGTCATGGGCGTGGACTGTGTGACGTATGGTGTGCAAGGGTGAGAAGATGGGAGGAGGGAGAGAGAGAGGGGGGAAAAATGAAAGAGAAAGGAAACCTGGGATAGCCGGTCGGCGGTGGGGAAGGGGTTGCGGCGGCTAGGGTTTAGAGTTTTTGGGGAAAGAGATGATGAATAGTGAGGGGTTTATATAGATATTGGGGCACAAGGCTGTGGGGCACCCCCGTGTGTATCGTGATTTTCAAATTTGGGCGCGTCTGGAATTCAGACCACGCCCGTATTCTTTGGGCATGTTGGTGCACATGGCCATGTCGCACGGCCGTGTTCTACTTCGTTCGCTTGTCCCACGCTCGTGTATGTATGTCCACGCCCATGTTGTTTTGTTAGTCTTGAACACGGGTAGTGCGCACAGGCGTGTCGCACGACGTGTTGTTTTTTTAGTTTCAACCATGGCCTCTAGACACGGGCGTGTCATACGCCTGTGTTGTTTTGACAGATTCACCCATGGCTATGTCACATGGCCGTGGCAACTTATTGACTCCCGTGTTGGGGAAAAATTTTGCCCTATTTGCACACGATCGTATTGCATTGTGATGTTGCCTTCCATTGTATGGGCACCGCCTAAGGCACGCCCGTGGGCTTGGCGGTGTGGTTCTGGAAAGCCTGTGTTCAGTGTCTCAGTTAGTGGATTTAAATGTTAAAAACTACAATTTAAAGAAGTTAGCACCGCTAGTTCTCGAGTTGCCTCCCGAGAAGCGCTTATTTATAGTTTATGGTTGACTTACCTCTCTGTTGCGTGGTCATGGTGGTGCGAGGTGTTTACACTCCTCGTCCCTACTATCAATTTTATCAAAATAAGGTTTTAAATGAGTACTATTTACCTTAAACGTACCAAATTTGGGATGAATTAGCTCGACTGTTCCTTACAGGAAAATGCTAACTATCGTAAGAGTGATTTCTCCATTAGGTTCAGAGCTAGCAATCAGAGGGTCTGCTGTACCTAATAGTACTTTGTCTCCAACCTTAAGTTGATTTGGTGAAATATTAAGCTCGTCATGGCGTGGTTTCGACTTATCATGTGATCTTGGTTTCTGTGTCCGCTACTCATCTAGTTCCCCGACCTGTAGCCTTTGTTCTTCATAAATGGGTCCTTTGTCATTACCCAAACATGGCTCAAGTGTGTTCTTTGAATGTGTTTCCTGCAAAGAAGGTTTTTCCACATGATCAGTATTAGTAGTACGATTTGTACAATCACCCTCGATATTTGATGTGTTACTTGAATTACGAGCTTGAAGAGTGATTGTTTCCTCACCCACACGAAGTGTGAGTTCACCTATACCAACATCAATTATAGTTCTAGAAGTTACTAAAAAGGGCCTTCCTAAAATTAAAGGCACTTCACTATCCTTTTCTATGTCTAGAACAACAAAATCAACTGGGAATATGAATTTGTCAATTTTAACGAGTACATCTTCAATAATACCCTTAGGAAATCTGATTGTTTTGTCTGCTAACTGAATGCTCATCCTAGTTTGTTTGGATTTCCTAAGACCTAGTTGTTTAAACATTTCATAAGGCATGACATTGATACTAGCCCCTAAATCAGCCAAATCATTATTAACATCTAAGCTACCAATTAAACAAGGAATCATAAAACTCCCTAGATCTTTTAATTTGCTGGCCAGCTTATTCTGTAGTATGGCTGAGCAAACTGCATTTAACTCCATATGCGACGCATCATCTAACTTTTGCTTATTTGCTAAAAGCTCCTTTAAAAATTTTACTGCGTTTGGTATCTACGAAAGAGCTTCGATAAATAGTAAGTTAATATGCAATTTCTTTAATAGTTTAAGGAATTTACCGAATTGTTCATCTGTGCAATCTTTCCTTGTCGCATTGGGGTATGGTACCTGTTGTTTGTACTCTTTACTTACCAGTTGTTGCTCACTATGGACTACCTCACCTTTACCTTTACTTACCACCTTTCCTTGCCTTGGTTTTGGTTCAGGTTCAACTAACCCTTCCTCGCCTTGAGTGGTGATCGCGTTGAGTTGTTCCCTTGGGTTAGATTCAATATTACGTGGCAAGCTACCTTATGGTCATTCAGAAATTAGTTTGGCGATCTATCCTATCTGAGTTTCGAGCCCTTGGATCGATGCTTGTTGATTTTTAAGTGTTGTTTCAATGTTCTAAAAGCGAGTTTCTGACACTAAGATAAACTTTGTTAGCATCTCCTAAAGGTTCGGCTTCTTTTCCTGTTGGTAAGATGGTTGTTGAAAACCCGAAGGATGTTGTGGCTTTTTATTCCCTTGACCAACCCACGAGAAGTTGGAATGGTTCCTCCAACCTGCATTATATGTGTTACTATATGGGTTATTTTATGGTCTAGAGTTATTGTTACCCATATATTGGACTTCTTCCTCCTTGATGCTTAGGGTTGAAGGGTTGATATTATGTGTATGTTCCTCCTCCATTTGAATCGCACCTGATCACTGGATGTACCCGAGTAGAACCACACAAACCGTCAATCTTTTTATTTAAGAGCTCTACCTGGTCAGATAGCATAGTAATCGCATTGATGTTGAAAACACCGGCTGCTTTTGTCGGCTTTGTTCTCTTGACTTGCCACTGATAGTTATTCAATGACATCTCTTCAATAAATTTGTAAGCCACTTTCGGTGTTTTGTTATTGATTGTCCTACCAGCAGCTGAGTCGATAAGTTGCCTTGTTGAGGGGTTCACATCATTGTAAAACGTTTGAACCTGCAACCATAAAGGTAACCCATAGTGGGGGCACCTTCTCAATAGATCCTTGTATCTCTCCCATGCATCATAGAGTGTCTCTAGATCCATCTGCACAAAAGAAGATATATCTTTCCTCAACTTAGCCGTTTTAGCCGGTGGAAAATATTTAAGTAAAAATTTCTGTCATTTGTTCCCAAGTAGTGATTGACCCTCGTGGTAACGAGTTCAACCATTGTTTAGCTTTGTTCCTCAATGAAAAGGGAAACAACCGAAGGGGAATGGCATCATCAGAAATGCCATTGATTTTAAAAGTGTCGCAAAACTCTAGAAAATTTGCCAAGTGATTGTTTGGATCCTCATCCTGCAAACCATCAAACTAAACAAACTGTTGTATCATTTGAATTGTGTTAGGTTTCAGTTCAAAATTATTTACAGCAATAGTAGGTCAAACTATACTTGACTCAGTTCCTATTAAATTCGGTTTAGCATAATCATACATACTGCGTGGAGTAGGATTCTGATTTACTGGATCAGTAGCAATCGCAAGAGGTAGCAGATTTTCCTGATTTTCAGCCATCTCCTCAGTTGTAGTGTGAATGTCGTCCTCTTGCTCTTCCTCTGTGTATCTTCGACTTCGCCTTATTTCTTTTCGATTTCTACAAGCTGTACGATTGATCTCACTATCAAAAAGTAATGGTCCCGACGGGTTTTTTCTAGTCATACACTATAAAAACCTGCCAGAAGCGACTAAACGAAAAATTAGCAAAGAAAATAAAAATTTATATTGCAATAAAAGTAAAATGGCTAAAGTAATAAAAATCGAGTCTTCCTAATATCTTAGTTCCCCAACAACGGGGTCAAAAACTTGATGTGAACAAATCGTGATAAGTTTTATAATTTATGAATGTCCATTCTTGAAAACTAACTATTACCATGACAATGGTAAGCGCACCTTATGGAACAGTAGTATAGCTTATGGTAAGATCGGGATATCGAACCCAAAGGAACTAAGAGTACTTGTATTAATTTTTTTTATTATCTAGCCTAAAAATAAAGGGATTTGTTTTATCTAAACTAATTACTAAACTAAGAATGCACAGAAAGTAAATTGGGGAAATAACTTCTGAGAAAACTGATTGATTAAGACAATACCCAAGGAAAAATCCACCTAGACTTCACTTGTTATTTGACTCTGAATCAGATGATTTATTCATTTGACTTGATCCGTAGAAATCCCAAAATTATATTATTATCTCTCTCGAGACTAACAACGTCTAACCCTAGGTTTATTAATTGAAATCTCTTTCTAATTAACTCCCTAGTGTTGCATTAACTCGATCTATGGATTCCCTTACTAGGTTTCACCCTAATCTGGAAAAATCTTGTCACCCTATCTCTAAGCATGCAATTGACTCTGCTCAATTATGCTAGATCTACTCTTAGACAGGGACTTTTGCTCCTCTGAATAAGCACATCAAAACTTGAATAAATATCCTGGAATATTAAAACAAGAATTAAGAACATATAATTAAGAACAAGTCAAATATTTATCATACAATTTAGATAATAATAATATCCGTCTTAGGTTTCATTCCCCTTAGGTATTTAGGGGGCTTAATTCATATTTATGAAAGAAAACATCTCAAAAGAATAATGATAACAAAACATAAAGAAAACCCAAGAACTCTTAAAGGGAATTGAAGGGAGATCTTCAGTCTTGAAGGGGAATCTAGCTTCTGAGATGGATCAATTAGCTTTCTTAGTGTGTTTAAATAGGCTTTAGAATGCCTAAAAGCCCTCAAGAGTGGCCTTTTCCGAATAGGACTAAACATGGGATCGACAAGGACACGTCCATGTGCAATTTCTGCAATTCGTGTTCAAGGCTATTAAATATAAACGGGAGTGTTATCTACTCGTGTAAGTCGTGCTTGATTCTGCTAAATAGACACGGGCGTGTGGTCTGTCCATGTGAGGAAGTCCAGGCTGTGTTGATTTCACTTGTTGGTCGATTTTCTCCGTTTTCGACCCGTTTCTCACTCTTTTTACTCTTCTATGCTCACCTAAGTATAAAATATGAAATTAAAGGATTAGGAGTATCGAATTCACCAAATCTAAGGAGAAATCATCCATAAATGTGCTAAGCATAGGATAAAAATATGTATAAATTGCGGTTTATCAACAACTACTTTCATAATTTATCTCATTTTATCTATTTATTGCATTGACATTAATAAACAAAAGACAACCATCCTTCGTGGGATCAATATCTGATAGACTTATATCTGTCTACTATACTTGTATCGACAGTGTATGCTTGCACATTATTGTCGTGACATTAAATAGCTGATCAGTTTTGGCGCCGTTGCCAAGGATGGCATTTGTTTGATGGTTATTTTTGTTTGTTTTTATTTCATAATATTTAGCTACTACTAACTGGTTTTCTTTTTGTCGTCATTTGCACATTTTGTTTTAGGTGTTGTATGACCTAAAGTAATTCAGTGTTTATTACAGATTTTGATATAGAAATTGAAAGAACCATTCGGAGGAGATTTCAAGAACAACAATGTAACACTCCTCACCCGTACTCAATGCTGGAATAGGGCTACGGAGCACTACTAGACTTACAACACATTTAAACATGCATTTCACATTCAATTTATTAGTTCATATACATTTCATTCACAACCAACACTGTCCCTAAAATGAGCCTACGAGGTCCAAAGCATGCATTGGAAGTGGTTTGGGACTAAAATGACAACTCAGGAAATTTTACAACACTTAGAAAATTTTTGCATAAAATAGGGGACACATGCCCGAGTGGCTTGCCTGTATGTCTCACACAGCCAACAGACACGCCCGTGTCACAGGCCGTGTGAGCACTCTAAGTGGGAGCACCTGGCCGTGTCCATTCCATGTCTAACCCCATATAACTCTCTAACTTGGGTCACATGGCCAACACACACACCTTGTGGCCAACCCGTTTGCCCTAAAAACGGCCATACACGCCCTTGTGCCAAGCCGTGTGTTAGGCCATGCCAAACCTGTAAGCTATACTGACTTATGCCACACGGCCAAGTCACACGCCCGTGTGTGGCGCCATGTAGAGCATACTGACTTCATTTTAATTTCAACACCAGAGGACACAAGACCGTGCAGCAAGACTGTGTGTCACACATGGCTAAGACACACACTTATGTCTTTGCCTGTGTGGACAAAAATAAGCTATTTACCAAGACAATTTGCCAACCAAATTTGAATATACCTACACAACCAAAATGACACCAATTTAAAGCCTAAATAAACATTCAATTTAGCCACAATCAAAACTAGTTCATACCATATCCAATACCAATATTCCAACATGCTTATAAATTCAAATCTTACTCTACCAAAACATACCAAAATACATATACAAATCATCTAGTTAAACCTTTACTTAACATGTATCATTTTGCACCAATTCACAAGCATGATACCAATTCCACAAACCTCATAATACAAGTCATTCACACATCCGTTAATGAACTCAACTATCAACCATATATGTACATATATGCACATAACCAAATACACCAAATTAAGCCAAGTCTCATGGCTATATATATACAAATCAAAACATGACCATTCACAAGCCATTTCAAATGTCAAAACTCACTACCAAAATACATATCAAAACCAACCATAATCCTATACATGCCATATGACCAAACCATGAGATCAAAAGTACCAAAGTGATGGTTGGATAGTGTGACGTAGTCTCCGACAGTCCCCGAATCCAAGCTAGCTTTGAAATCACTATAAACCATGAGAAAAATAAACAAAGTAAGCTATAAAGCTTAGTAAGTTCGTACGAAATATACTCAACAAATCATAATACATAAATCATCAATTTGAACTATATAACATATCATTCATGATAACAACAAACCTTTCATATGCTTAATCATATGCTTATATGTAAATTCATAACTTCTTCTATTTGAATCTCATACTTTACCATGTACATACCTATACAATTTCGTAACAAACTCATACCTTTTACGAAATACAGTCGAATACTCGATATCTTACACACTAAGTGCCAATACATAGTCGAAGCTGTTACAATCTCACACACTAAGTGCCATACTTAGCCGAAGCTATCTCAGTTTCACACACTAAGTGCCATATTTAGCCAAAGCTATTACTGATCGCACACTAAGTGCCACTATAGCCAAAGCTATCTCGAATCGCACATTAAGTGCCATATATAGTTGAAGTTATCTCTAATCATCGTCAAACATGACTATAATCTCTTATACACAATTTATGCAATATCAAAGCATTTAAAGCATAATTGTAATAATGCTTTTCATATACGAACTTAACTAGATGTGTAAATGACGAAATAAGTCTTTTAATCGATAACTTTCATTTTTCCCTGATCCTGATCCAAATTTCGTTTTTCTTGATCAATTGAGCTTTCAAAGTAGCTGAAACCTAGCTCATTCCCATGGATTTTTAATCTTTCAAATTTCGATGGAAGAAACTAAGAAAGATTATAGTCTTATGCATTATGTTATTATTTTACTATGTTATTTAATGAATTACTAATTTAACCTTAAGTATATAACATTAAAATTCATTTATACATGTCTATTAATGTCCACTTACCTTAATAATGGTCTATTTAACACTTAAGGGCCTCTACTGTAACACCCCTAACCCGTATCCGTCATCGAACTAGGGTTAAAAGCGTTACCGGGCAAATTGGAACATTTACGAATAATTCATAAACATCATCCACAATCATAATCAAACATTACCATAGAGTCCTTTATATAGGTCATCGAGACCTTAAACATGCTTTAGAAAAGGGTCGGGACTACACCGAACACATACAAAATTTTTCAAAACTTAAAGTCACACGCCCGTGTAAATAGGTCGTGTGCCTCACATGGCATTAGACACGCCCATGTGTCTAGTCCGTGTCAAAACAGGGCATACATCTGATTTATCCACATGGCCACCAGACACGCCTATGTGCCTAGTCTTGTGAAAATTAGGGAGGCTACTAAATTGGGTCACACGGCCAGTCACAAACCCGTGTGTCTAGCCCATGCTCGAAACTAACTTGGCCACATGGCCTAGCACACGCCCGTGTGTGCAACTGTGTGGTCTGCTCAGGCTCATTTCAAAATGGCCATTGAGCAACACAACTAAGACCCATGCCCATGTCCCTGTCCGTGTGGGCAAAAATAGGCCATTTGCAAAGCCAAATTGCCACCCATTTTGGGTCATCCTTACAAGCATCAAATCCACATCATTTTATACCATATTTTCAACAAATTCACAACCAAAACATTCAACATTCATTCCATTTCATTAACAACAATTTCATGCATGTAACACATACCAAATCATGTCATTCCTTAAGCCAAAAACATGACAAAACATATGGTTTATAACCTTAAAATACTTATTCAATCTCATACCACATTCTTACCAATTCTACAAGTAGCACATACCAAAAACATACCAAACTTACCAAATCTCTTGGCCATTTATAAACACTTCATATTGATCATACTCACATTTCATAAATCAAAATCAAATCATAACCAAACCAAAACCAATCCATGTCACATGGTTAAATATATACATCACAAAACATAAATCAAAGTACTTCTAGCCTATACATGCCATAGTTTAATATTCACATTTTCAAAAGGTACCAAAATAAAGTTCAATAGTGTGGTGATGATCCTCGATGATCCTCGAGCTCCTAGTAGCTTCGATAACTATAAAACAATTGGAAACACATACAAAGTAAGCTTTCAAAAGATTAGTAAGCCATATGCAAATAAACTTAACAAATAACATCAATCTAGATCAATTCATTCATATAATTCAAGGAAAAATACATTCACATAGCCATATATCTCGTATAGTTCATTTGATCGTGATTCACATATATATACCGTATCTCATTCTCATAGCAACTTATACTTATAGTATATGTTCTCCAAGGTACATCTACTTACCTTTCGTTTTCAACATGGTATACAATTCAACGTACCTAGATCGGATACACATTCACATAGTCATCCATTTTCTCAGAATGCCCGTTAAACCATTTGGAATCAATAAGGATACTCGAATAGCTCGAAAAGATAGTACAATTCCAACGTCCTAGACGTGGTCTTACATGTAATCAAATATCGATGCCACTATCCCAGACAGGGTCTTACACGAAATCAAATACGATGCCAATGTCCCAGACGTGGTCTTACACGTAAATCATAAGTCGATGCTGATGTCCCAGACATGGTCTTACACGAAAACACATATCGGATCCGATGTCATGACATATATATCCGATTCATGTAGGTCGAACTTTGTTGGTACTTTCTCGGATATCTCATACTCAACTCATATAATCATTCGTCATTGTTTAAAAGCATATAAACAATAATAATTCAATTCAAAACACATTTATTTGTATATCGACTTACCTCGTATGAATTCGAACGAATGGCACCGACTACTCGACAATTTTCGACTTCCCACAATCTAATTTTTTTTTCTTTGGTTCTTGATCTAAATACATTCAAATTTAACTCTTTTATTCACCAAATCATTCAATTCAATCCAAAAACACATAATTAGGTTATTTTACAAATTAGCCCTCACATTTTCACATTTTGGTCCCTAATTCATAAAATCACAAAATACACAAAATTTCCTTTTACACATGCTTAGCCGAATTTTTATAGAGTTCATAAAAGTCGATATATTTCATTTATTTCACATTTTAGTCCTTCAATTTCTCATTTTCACAATTTAGCCCAAATTACTCAAATTCATCAAAAATTCAAAGACAAAACATGTTAACCCAACATCAAGCTTCCACATACTATCATCAAACTTCATAAAACTCATAGTTGCATTAATGGAATAACTCAAAATCATCAAGAAAATCAGAAATTGAGACATGGGCTTAGTAAAATACAAAGCAGCGATCACAAAAACATAAAAATTATCAAAAACGGATCAAAAACGAATCTTTAATCAAACTTTAGCATGGTTGAACCCTAGCTCAAGTTTTATTTCTTTTTCTTTGATGAATTTGGCTAGAATAAATGAAAATAACATAATTTCATGCTTTTGTTTTAACTAAATTAACATTAATAATTGGTTTACCATTTTACCTTTACATTAAAACATTAATAACTCTTCATATAATGTCCAACAAAGTCATTTAATGCATTCTATGGTCAAATAACCACATAAGGACCTCAGAAATAAAAAGCCATAACAAATAGGCACATTTAACAAATGGCTAGCCACTTTTACCTTTTACGCATTAGGTCCTTTTATCAAATTAAGCACACAAACAATCGAATTTTCATACGGAACTTTCCCACACATCAATTCACATATCATAAGCACGGAAAATAATATTAAAATATTTTTCTAACTCCGATTTGTGGTCCCAAAACCACTATTCCAACTAGGGTCTATACCGGGCTGTTACATCCACAATTAAATTTCATAGCTATTAGATACTTTTAGCTAATCGAACTCTACTTTTTCATTTTATGCGATTTAGTCCTTTTTCAAAAATTGACCAACTAAACGATAAAATTTCTTAATGAAATTTTCCCACATATATGCTATCATGTTTTAAACATTAAAATAATAATAAAATAAATATTTTGAATTCAAATTTGTGGTCCCGAAACCATTGTTTCGATTTGACTAAAAACGGGCTGTTATAACTCTCCTCCTTAGGGATTTTCATCCCCAAAAAGCTTGCTAGGGAATAGGTTAGGGTATTGTTTTCTCATATCTTCCTCCGGCTCCCACGTAGCCTCTTCAATACCTTGACGTTGCCACAAAACTTTCACTAAAGCTATGCGTTCATTTCTCAGCTGTTTGACTTCTCTAGCTAGAACTCTAATCGGTTTTTCGTTGTATGTCATATCAGGTTGAAGCTCTATCTCTGATGGTGAAATCACATGTGATGGATCAGATCTATACTGACGCAACATTGATACATAAAATACATTATGGATCTTCTCTAGCTCAACTGGTAATGCTAGCTGATAAGCCACTGGCCCTATTTGTTCAATAATCTCAGATGGCCTGATGAAACGCGGACTCAATTTACCTTTGTGACTGAAACGAAGTATTTTCTTCCACGGAGATACTTTCAAAAAGCTTTGTCACTGATCTAAAATTCAATATCTTTTCGTCTCAAATCTGCGTACGATTTCTAACGATCTGAAGCTACTTTCAAACAATCACGAATTACTTTCATTTTTTCTTTAGTTCTCGGATCAAATCAACCCCGTGAATCTTTTTTCTCACTTAACTCAGTCCAATGCAACGAATTTCGAAATTTACAACGATATAAAGCTTCGTATGATGCCATCTTTATGCATATTCAACCAATGATAAATATTTCTCCTAGTAACCTTTAAACTCTAAAACACAACATCGGAGCATATCTTCAAGAATCTAAATTACTCATTCAGATTGACCGTCGATTTGCCGTTGAAACGCTATACTGAAATTCAACTTCGTACCCAGAGCTTCTTGCAATTTCTTCCAAAATTGTGACGTAAACCTCGGATCTCTATCTGAAATAATCGAAACAGGCACCTCGTGCAATCTAATGATCTCAGCAATATATAGTTCAGCCAATTTATCAAGCGAAAAATCAGTACGTACTGGAATGAAATGTGCTCATTTCGTCACCTGATCAATGACAACCCAAATTGTAACTTTCTTCTTCTAAGACAAGGGTAATCCTGATACGAAATCCATAGTCACTCTATCCCATTTGCACTCCGGTATCATCACAAGCTCAAGCAAACCTATGGCACTTGATGTTCGGCTTTCACTTGCTGAGAAATCAAACACTTTGAGACAAATTTAGTACTCGACCATCAATACAACTTCTTCAAATCATTGTACATTTTGGTACTCCTAGGATGAACTGATAAGCAACCATTATGTGCCTCGTGTAAAATTTTCTAAATCAATTCTGGATTTTTCGATACGCAGATTCTATCTTGAATCATCAAACAATCATCGGATCTAATTTAGTGCTCTGAATCACTAGTTAACTCGGATTGCATTATTTTATCTTGCAACTCAGTATCAGACTTTTGAGTTTCTCAAATTTGTTGACGAAAATCCAGTTTAGCCTTTAATTCAGCTAATATCGAACCATCGTCAAAAAATATCAACCGTGTATTCATTGCTCTCAAAGAAAACAATGATTTCCTACTTAAAGCATCACAACCACATTTGCTTTCCACGGATGATAATCGATCACTAACTCATAGTCTTTCAATAACTCAATCCATCTCTGTTGTTGTAAATTCAAATCTTTCTGAGTCATAATATACTTTAAGCTTTTATGATCAATAAAGATGTGACATTTTTCACTGTACAAATGATGTCTTCAAATTTTCAATGCAAATACAATTACAGCCAACTCTAAATCATGCGTCAGATAATTCTTTTCGTGCCGTTTCAACTGTTCGGAGGCATAAGCTACAACTTTTCACTCTTGCATCAATACCCAACCCAAACCATTCAATGACGCGTCATTGTAAATCACAAATTCTTTACCCAATTCAGGTTGAACCAACACTGGTGCCTTAGTTAACAATGCTTTCAATTGATAAAAAACTTATTGACATTTCTCGAACCATTCAAACTTGAAATCTTTCTGTAGCAGTCTGGTCGTCGGTGTAGCAATCATTGAAAACCCTTTTACAAAGTGTCTGTAATAACTAGCTAATCCCAGAAAACTTTTAACCTCAGATATATTTTTCGGTGGTTTCCAGTCAATTACTTCAGAAAACTTGCTCAGATCAACTCGAATGCCATCTACCGATATAATATGTCCTAAAAATCTGACTTCCCAGAGCCAAAACTCACATTTGTTGAATTAAGCATACAGTTGCTTTGTAACACCCCTAACCCATATCTGTCACCGCATTAGGGTTAAAAGGTATTACCACACGTATCGGAACATTTTATGACCAATTCACAAACATCATCGACACATCATAGCATTATAGTCAAACATCATCACAAAGTCCCTTTCATAAGTCAACGAGACCTTAAACATGCTTTAGGAAGAGGCCGAGACTGAATTGAGTACGTACAAATTTTTTTCGAAACTTAACAATTTTTCTAAGTTACAGAGGTCACACGCCTGTGTGAACAAGTCGTGTGCCTCATACGGCATTAGACACACCCGTGTGACTAGGCCGTGGCAAAACAGGGCATACATACTGACTTCACCACACAGCCACAAGACATGCCCATGTGCCAGGCCGTGTGAAAACTAAGGAAGTTACTGACTTGGCCACATGGCTGACCACACGCTTGTGTACCACTCACACGACCAGTAGACACGCTCGTGTGTCTAGGCTGTGTCAAACCTGTAGATATACTACCTGAATTCGAAAGGGTACCCCAGGGGACACATGGCCATGTAACATAACCAAGTGTCGCACACGGCTGAGACACAAGCCCATGTCTCTGCCCGTATGGACAAAAATAGGTCATTTCCAAATCCAATTTGCTACCCTTTTCCATGCAACTAAAACAACATAAGTGGTACCATTTCAATGCATAAATAGGCAACCAAAAACCAGTCAAATCATACACATATCGTAACATTTATACATTATAATTCCAACCATTCAAATCCACAACCAAAACATACCATTTTAACATGTCATATTTATCAAATTTTGCATAACATCTAAATGCATTTTATCACCATCATATTACCTATTTCATGCCATAAAACTACCTCTTCCAACATCCCATAATCAAACTAACATATAAGACATTATATACATCATATAATAGCTTGTCAAACACATCATTTAGGTCAGCTTACAAGACTAAATACATACCAACGTATCCAACAAAAATTAAGCCAAATCTTACGGCTATCTCATTTCTCAAAACATATCACCAATTTACTAGCCTATACATGTCATATACTAAATTTACAAGTATCCAAAAGTACCAACAAGTAGTCGATAGTGTGATGATGGCTCCCGGTGATCCTCGATGTTCTATCTAGCTTCGACGATCTATAAAACATAGAAATAACACACAAAGTAAGCTTTCCAAAGCTTAGTAAGCCATATACAAATAAACTTATCACATAAACAATTATAGATAAATTCATACATATGAATTATGACAAAACACATTTGCAAGATCATATTTCTCATATAGCTCAATTGTTCATAATCACTTGCTTATAAACACATCACTTTTTCATATAATTCACATTTCAAATGATCATATTCATACGTACCTGAATCGGATACACATTCATTTGATCATTTCTTTATCAATAATGTCTGTTAAACCTTTCAAAAACAATAAGGATACTCAGAATAGCTCGAAAAGCTCATACAATGCCAACGTCCAAGATGTGGTCTTACATGTAATCAAATATCGATGCCACTGTCCCAGACAGGGTCTTACACGAAATCATATACGACGCCGATGTCCCAGACATGGTCTTATACATAAATCTCAAGTCGATGCCAACGTCCCAAACGTGGTCTTACACGATCTCACACCTTGGAATCCTATGCTATGACATATGTATACCATATGATTCCTATGGTTCGTACGAGGCTTTCGGATGTCTTAACCTTGTCGATACTTTTTCAGATTCAATTATTTTGCTCTCATAGCAATTCAATACATTTCTACAACAATCAAACATATATTATTCAATTAAAATACGTTTATTTCCATATGAACTTATCTCGTATTCGGGTTAAACGAATTGGATCGACTATTTGTTAAGTTTCGATTTCCCCCGATCAAAATCTGATTTCTTTCTTTTTTGATCTAAATCAATTCAAATTTAAATAATCTAATCACACATTTATTCATTTTAATCCACAAACACGTAATTAAGACATTTTACACTTTAGCCCCTAAAATTTCACATTTTTACATTTTAGTCCCTATTTCATAAAATCACACAATACACATAATTTCACATTTCTCATGCTTAGCCAAATTTTCATAAAGTCTCTAGTAGTCCATAACTTTCACTTATTTCACATTTTAACACCTCAATTTCTCATTTTCACAAATTAGCCCATAATAATCAATTTCATAAAAAATCCCAATACAAAACATATTAACCCAACACATATCTTTCATTTTTCATCAATTAACAACACAAAACTCACGGATTCATCCATGGAATATCTCAAAATCATCATCAAATTCAAAAATTCAAGCATGGGCTAGCTAGAGTACTAAGCAACAAACACAAAAACGTAGAATTTATCAAAAATCGAACAAAAATGAACTTACAATTAAGCTTTGTAGTAGTCGAACCCTAAAACACCATGGATGAACACTTTCCTTTTCAAATTTCAGCAAAAAAAAAGATGAATATCACTAATCTTTTATTTTTTTTATTTTATTAGCATTAATAATCCTTTTATAAATTTAACCTTTAATAAACCATTATAAAATCACTTAATGGATGGTCATTTATGTCCATTAACCTTATCAATGGCATAATAACGACATAAGGACCTTTGCTTTAATAAGCCATGGCAATTAAACACCTTTATAATATAGAATGCAACTTTTGTATTTTCTATGATTAGGTCCTTTTATCAAATTTAGCATACAAACGGTGTAATTAAATTACGAAATTTTCACACATACTTATTCACATGTTGTAAACACATAAAATAATTTTAAAAATAATTTTACGACTTCGGATTTGTGGTTTTGTAACCACTGTTCTGACTAGGGTCAAAATCGAGCTGTTACATACTTATCTCTTAAGGTTTGCAACACAATCCTCAAATGTTCGGCATGCTCAGACTCATCTCGTGAATAGATCATAATGTCATCAATGAACACAACAACAAATCTATCTAAATACAGTCTAAAGATCCGATTCATCAAATCCATAAAAATAGTAGCATCATTTGTTAGTCCAAAGGGCATAACAAGGAATTCATAATGTCCATACCTCATTCTAAATGCAGTTTTTGACACATTTGAGTCTTTAACTCGTAATTGATAATAGCCAGATCTCAAGTCAATCTTTCAAAACATTGTTGCACCTTTCAACTGATCAAACAAATCATCTATTCTTGGCAATCGATACTTATTCTTTATTGTAACCTTATTAAGATGGTGATAGTCAATACACATTCTCATTGATCTGTCTTTCTTCCTAATAAACAATACCGGGGTGCCCCAGGGCTAAAAACTTGGTCATGCAAAACCTCTATCTATTAACTCTTACAACTGATCTTTCAAATCTTTCACCTCTGTCGGAGCCATTCTGTACGGAGCTATAGAAAATTCAACCTCTCTGATCAGTGGAAAACCCAGTAATTCTTATGGAAATACATTTGAAAACTCACAAACAACAGGTGCAAATTTTGTAACATCTCGATTTAGACCGTAGTCAGAATAGTGGTTTCGGGACCACAAATTTGAGTCAAAAAAATATTTTAATATTATTTTTCATGTTTACAGTATGTGATTAAACATGTGAGAAAGTTTCGTATGAAAATTTGATAGTTTTTTGCTTAATTTGATAAAAGAATTAAATCGCAGAAAATGCAAAAGTTGTGTGTTGCATGAATAAGTGCCTTTTTGCTATGGCTTTTCAATTGTGAGATCCTTAGGTTGTGAATAAACCATTTTAAGCTTGAGTGGACCATTATGCGAATGTATTACTAAGTTTTCATGAATTAGCATTAAGGATAAAATTAGAAATTGATTAATATGTTAACATAGTTAAAACAAAAGATCAAATTAGCCAATATGTTCATCATTTAGCCGAAATTGAAGAAAGAAAATAGGGTTTTTGAGCTTTGAATATTCAGCCATGGCCCAAGCTTGATTCAAGGTTCGTTTTTGTTCAGTTTTTGATAATTCCTATGTTTTTGTGATTGTTGCTTTGTGTTCTATTAAGCCCATGCCTCAATTTCAGAATTTGTTGATGATTTTAAGAAGTGCCATTTTTGATAATGTGAGTTTTATGAAGTTTGATGATAGAAAATGAAAGATATGTGTTAGATTACTATATTTTGTACTGGGATTTTTCATGAATTTGAGTATTTTGGACTAAATTATGAAAATGAGAATTTCAGGCCTTAAAATGTGAAATAAATGAAATAGGTGGATTTATATGAGCTAAAGGAAAATTCGACTAAGCATGTGTGAAAGGAAATTATGCATATTTTGTGATTTTGTGAAATAGGGACTAAAGTGTTAAAATGTGAAAATATGAGGGCTAATTTGTAAAATTCCCTAAATATGTGTATATGGATTGAATTGAATGATTTGTTGAATAAAAGAGTTAAATTTTAATTTATATAGATCAAGAAGCAATGTAAACAGAATTTAATCGGGGAAAGTCGAAAGTCATTGAATAGTCGTTCGTTTCCATTTATTCCCGTACAAGGTAAGTCTATATACAAATAAATGTGTTTGAATTGATTTATTCATGTTTATATGATATTGAATTGTGATGAATGGTTATAGAAGTTGAATATGTGAAATTGAGAAAGTTTTGATAATGTGACAAAGTTCGAAAGTCCCCTACGAACCATAGGAATAGTTAGGATACATATGTCATGACATAGGATTTTTGATATCTGATTTTGTGTAAGACCATGTCTGGGACATTGGCATCTATTTAAAATTTACGTTTAAGACCATGTCTGGAACATCGGCATCGTATTTGATTTTCGTGTAAAACCCTATATGGGATAGTGGCATCAATATTTGATTACATGTAAGACCACGTTTGAGATGTTGGCATTGTACGAGCTTTTTGAGCTATCCGCGTATCCTATTTAATTCCATATGGCTCAACAGGTAATCTGATAAATACGTGATTGAATCGATGAATAACCGATTCAAGTACGTGAGATGTGTTCAACATTTGTTAATGAGAAAATATGTGATATAAGTATGAGAAAATATGCTATATGTGCGAATGAAATTGAGAATATGTGAAATGTATATGAATTATGTGGTTTGTGATAGTAATTGGCTATGGTATATATGTATTTTATAATGCTTATATGCTTAAAATGATAAGTTTATTTGTATAAGGCTTACTAAGCTTTTGAAAGCTTACTTCTTGTGCGTTTACATTGTGTTATAGATATCGAAGCTACCGGAAGCTCGAGGATCATTTAGGATTATCACCACACTACGAAACTCTATTTTGGTACCATTTGAAAGTGTAAATATTAAAGTATGGCATGTATAGTCTAGATAAATTGAATATGTTTTTGAGTTGTGAATATATAGCCATGTGATATGGCTTGGTTTTGGTTGTGTTTGTAAATGAATTTTGAGTATAACTATGTGATGCATATTGCCAATATGATGTGTTCGAAAATAGCCAAAGAGAATTGGTCAATTTGGTAAGATTTTGGTATGTGTTTATTTGAGGAATTGGTAAGATTATGGCATGAGATTGAATGAAGTAAAATGAGGTTATGAAACATATGTTTTAGTATAACTTTTAGGTTGATAATAATATGACATGAATGATGTATGTTTAGAGATTTAAATTGGTTGAAATTATGGTGAAATTTGTACTTGTAGGGAGGACCCAAAATGGGAGGCATATGACCTTGTAAATGGCCTATTTTTACCCACACGGGTAGGGACGTGGGCGTGTGTCTCTACCGTGTTGCTCGAGGGCCATTTCGAAATGAGCCTGAGTAGACCACACGGTTGCACACACGAGAATGTGCCAAGCTATGTGGCTAAGTCAGTTTCGAGCACGAGCTAGACACACGGGCGTCTGACTAGCCATGTAACCCAAGTCAGTAGCCTCCCTAATTTTCATACAGCCTGGCACACGGGTGTGTCTTGTGGCCGTGTGGACAAGTCAGTATGTATGCTCTGTTTTGCCACGGCTTGGACACACGAGCGTGTCTAATGCCCTGTGAGGCACAGGGCCTGTTCACAATGGCGTGTGACCTTTGTAACTTAGAAAAATTGTGAAGTTTCGGAAAAATTTTGTATGTGTTCTCGACCTCTTCCTAATGCATTTTTAAGGTCTCATTGATCTAAGAAAGGGACTTTATGTTGATATTTAACTATGATATGACGATGTATGCCTTTTGATTGTGAAATGATTATGAAATGTTCTGATATGTCTAGCAATACCTCATAACTCTAGTCCGGTGATAGATACGGGTTAGGGGTGTTACATTTGGTTGGTATCAGAGCTACGATTTAGTCGATTCTAGGACTAACGTAGTGTATGTAAGTCTAGCTATACATGCCATATATATGAACTGCTATAGTGTGATGATTCTTGAGAATTAGAAATGTGTTTTTATATAGTAAATGGATCCCGAACGAGCCGTAGCTGACGATGTTGAAAGTAATGCGCCTGCTCCCACTCAAGAGACTTCGCCATCTAATTCTAAACCTGCTACTAGTAGCCACGAAGGGGAGGCTAAGCAAGCCTTTCACCAAATGATGAATGATTGGTTAACTTAGTATATGAGAACTAAACTGGCTGTTCCACAACCTTCACCCCTGCTAAATCCTCCACAAGTTCCTGTCATGCCACAAGTTAATCTGATTCAGCTGAATAAGCCTTCAGTTGATAAATTTAGAAAGTATGAGGCCGAAGAGTTTCGTGCTACTACTAATGATGATGCCGAGAGAGCAAAATTTTCGCTCAAGAATATATTACGATTATTCGATGAATTGTCATGTACTCCTAATGAATGTCTTAAGTGTGTCGTTTCACTTTTGAGAAATACGGCATACCATTAGTGGAAGACATTGATATATGTGGTTCCGAGAGAACAAGTCACCTAGGATTTTTTCCAAGCTGAATTCCAAAAGAAATACATCAGTTAGAGATTCATTGACCAGAAACGCAAAGAGTTTTTTGAGTTGAAATAGGGTCATATATCTATTACAGAATACGAGCGAGAATTTGTGAAATTGAGCCAGTATGTGTGAGAATGTGTCACAATTGAAGCAATAATGCGTAAGAGATTTGAAGATAGCTTAAATGAAGATATTCGCTTGTTAGTTAGAATTTTAGAGATAAAAGAGTTTTTTGTGCTTATTGAAGGAGCATGCAAAGCTGAAGAACTCGGGAAAGAGAAAATAAAAGTGGACTCAGAAACTAGAAAGGTGCGAAAAAGATCATCGAGCAAGTCATTTCATTCGACATCAAAGAAATTCCAAAATGATTTTATCTGTTCAAATGTTAATGTGGGATATTCAAGTAGAGATCGTACTAGATAGCATTCAAGTTTTAGAGCTCCAGCTACTTCTGTTGCAAGGGATGGAAATGTTTGATCCGATCGACCCAAGTGTAGATATTGTGAAAAAAGACATCCAGGAAGTTGTAGATTGAATGACCGAGCTTGCTTTAGATATGGATCCTTAGATCACTTTATCTGTGAATGTCCTGAGCCTGTAGAGTAAGAGATTGTGCAAAATCTGAGGCCAAGTGGCAATAGAGCTCGAGGTAGACCACCCAGAAATACGGGTAATGTGAGTGGCAGCCAGATGGGAACTAAACACACAATTGTTAGATCTGAGGCTCGCAAACTTGCCAGAGTCTATGCTATTTGTGCATGCGAAGAAGCTTTGTCTCCATATGTTATTACTGGTACTTTCACTCTTTATAATACCTCTGTGATTGCATTAATAGATCTAGGATCAACGCATTTTTATATATGCATGAACTTAGTGAGTAGTAAGACTTTGCTTGTAGAGTCTACTGAATTTGTGATTAGAGTATCGAACCCCTTAGGCAGATGTGTCTTAGTTGATAAAGTATACAAGAACTGTCCGTTGATGATTCGAGATTCATGTTTTCCGGCTGATTTGATGTTATTACCATTCAACGAGTTTGATATAATTTTGGGTATGGATTGGTTAACCTTGCATGATGCTATTGTAAACTGCAAACGGAAGACTATCGTTTTGCGATGTTAGAATGATGAGATTATTCGGATTGAGTCTAAAGATTCACATGGTTTACCGGTAGTGATTTCTTTGATGTTAGCACAGAAATATGTGAGAAAGGGTTGTGAAGCCAACTTTGCTTATGTAATTGATTCGAAAGTGACAGAAAAAAAAATTGAATCAGTGCCTGTTGTCTGTGAATTCCCTGATGTGTTTCCTGAAGAACTTTTAGGATTACCTTTGATTCGAGAAGTTGAGCTTGGCATTGAATTAGTGTCGGGGACTACTCCGATTTCAATAGCTCTGTATAGAATGGGTCCGACCAAGCTAAAAGAATTAAAGTCTCATGTAACATCCCGAAATAGGGCCTAAACGGAATAGTGGTTGTGAAACCACGAATCCGAGGTCAGAAAAATTTTATTCCTCTTAAGTTTTAAGGTTTATTCATTGATTGAATAATTGTGTGAAAATTTCGTGAAGAAATTTTATGTATAAGTGCCTAATTTGATAATTAGGACTAAATTGTAAAATTAGCAAAATGTGTGTTCTAGATAATAAATGGGATTTAATTGAAATGGGTTCTTAAAGTGGTGGTCCTTATTTAGTAATTAGACCATTATATTTAAGTTTGGACAAAAATGGGCAAGAATAGGACAAATTTGAAAGAAAACCCTTTAAGGGCATTTTGGTCATTTAGTAATTAAAAGAATTGCAAAGGGAAAATAAAGCCAAAATTGGTCCATCTTTTTCATGGAGGCCGAATATAGCATGGGGGAAGCCATGGTTAGGGTTTCCAATCTTTCCAAGCTCAATAGTAAGTCCGTTCTAGCCTCGTTTTTAATGTTCTTTACGTTTTTAGAGTCTCGATAACTTGATTTAGTTTATTCTAGAAATAATTCATGCTAGGGTTCATATTTGGAAAAATACCCATAGGTTAAATGTGTTTATTTTGATGTTTTATGGTAGAATATGAAGCTTGAAATTATGTTAAACAACTTTTGCTAAGCGATTTTAAGTGAAAACGAGTAAAACGTCATAATCGGTAAAAATACCTAATGTTCATAAGTACATGATAGACTGGGAATTCAATGTTTCCATAGAAGGGAAAATGTTCAGCGTGTCATAAAATGTAAGAAAAATGGATAAATTTTAATTTTTGAGCCTAGGGGCAAAATCGTAATTTTGTAAAGTTTAGGGGCAAAATTGTAATTTTTCCAAAATTTGAGTTAGGGAATGTTTTGAATAGTACATTAATTAAATAAGTGAAATATGATGTTTTAGATCCCGAAAAGTGAGATTTGGACCTAGAACGAGAGAAAAACCAAAAATCGAGAAAGTTGGTAAAATGGTCGTTTTGGTATCGAGGTAAGTTCATATGTTTAATAAGCATTTAATTATCCATATCTGAATGATAAATTGATATTTTGGCCATAAATACTTTAGTATTGAGTTTCAAATATAGTGATTAATGTTCGATAATAATTGGATATTGGAAAGAGAACTTGTATAATTTATATGTAAAACCATATTTTATATTATGGCTTTGTATGATAACAAGAAAGTATTGACTAGCATAGTTTGATGAGAATAAGTTAAGTTGATGATATGATGAGACTGAGAATGTAAGTATGTAAGTTGAGTAGCATTTTATTATTATGCAATTATTGTTATTAGTATTGTTATTATTGAGTTATGCGACTAACCCTGAGAATTTGAGCAAGTATGTTTCAGCTATGACTTGACAAGGCATTGATATCTCAAAGTCCATGGTTGTACCATGGCAATTAAGGAAGAATTGACGGTTAAAGATACCATGTAAGACCATGTCAAGACATGGCATTGGTAAGGCAAGGATCCCGTGTAAGACCATGTCAAGACATGGCATCGGCATTTATTAAGGACTCCATGTAAGACCACATCAAGATGTGGCATTGTCCCTAAGACAAGGATACCGTGTAAGACCATGTTTGGAACATGGCATTTGGTAATACAAGGATACCATGTAAGACCATGTTTGGAACATGGCATTTGGTAAGACAAGGATACCATGTAAGACCATGTTTGGAACATGGCATTTGGTAAGATAAGGATATCATGTAAGACCATGCCAAGGCATGGAATTGATAAGTTCTATAAGGTAAGGAAATCATGTAACTGTGACACCCCTAAAGTGACCCTAGTCGGAAAGTGGTTTCGGGACCACTAAACCGAGTCATAAAGATAATTAACCGTCATAGTTGATGCTCATTATATGTACATATGCATGTGTGAAAATTTCATGTTTGAATTTTGTTAATAGTAAGTGAATTTTATCAAATAAGACTTGTGTGAGAAAATTTGGAAATGTGCTAGGCAAATGTAAAGTGGCCTAATAATGCATGTTGTGAAATGATGGGTTTGCATGTCAAATTACCCAAAATTAAAGCATAGTGGCCGGCCATGCTATGGGTGGAAACATGTTGCAAACATGTTGTGTTAGTGAGTTATGTTAGAAAGAATAAAAAAAAGGGGTTAGGATTAAAGTAATGCAAAAAGGTGGAGTGATGAAAAAAAAATGGTCTCATCCATGCCCCCCCCTTTGCCGTGAATGGAAGAAAGGAAACAAAGAAAAAAAAGTGTTCATCCTTGAACATCTTTGGCCGAATAGAAGAAAGAAAGGAAGGGAATGAGCTTGGAGAAAAATCGGCTATGAAGGCTCACTAGATTAAGGTATGTTTAGTGTTGCTTTGAAAGTTCATACATCCCTTGGATGATTAGTCTAAATTCTAACTATCTCATGGATGGATTTGGGATTATTAGAGAGTTAGTATTCGACTAAGAGGCTTCAAAAGTTTTAGTTGAAGCCTTGAGACTATTAGCATGTTAGCTATATAGATGTGTTATGAGGCTTGAGGTGTTAGGTAAATTTGAACTCATCACCAAGTTCTTTAAGCAATCCAAGCTAAAAGTTTCGATATTGAGGTATCTTGAGCATCCGGCCATGGTAGGAAGTAGAAGGGAAAATATGGTTGTTGTTAGATGAAGTAGAGTCTAACAAATGAGCACATATGTGCATTAGATCCTAGATGGAGAAGAATCGGCTAGCAAGTTGTGTGCTAAGGCCGAATATAATTTTGTATATTAATGAGTAATGCATGTGTTGAATTGATGGAAAGGGAGAGGATGCTTTACTAGTGTATATATGTGTATTGGCCAAGTTTTGAACTTGAAACAAAATGGTGTTTAGTCAATACAAGTGACCATACTTGTAGAATGTATTAAGTGTTGCAATCGGCCTCAACATAGACATGTATGTTCGGCCACATGAATGAGTACATAAGTTGATGTGTATGTTCGGCCATAAGTAAGCATATTGGTGGCTTAATCTTGGCTTACACAATCGGCTAAAAGAGAGTGTGGGTTAATATGTTGAGTTGATTCATGATTTCATATGTATGTGACTTTAATGTCTAATGTATATATATATGGGTTAAGTACCTTGATTTTCTCTTTTCGATGTTCAAATGATTAAATCAATTTATTTGTTAAATTAAGCTCAAGAGCAAAGGGGAACTAAATCCGATAAAGGAAAGGAAAAAAGTGATCGAATAGCCGCCGAAATCGTTCGACCACATCCGAGGTAAGTTTGAAGTGATTAAATGTTGAGTAAATTCAGTCATAATAGGACATAATGAGTTGATTTAATAAGATATGATGTGGCCATGATATGTCTGAAACTCAAATGGTAAGTTCATAAGTGTTTGGACTTGGAAATTTAAGAGCAAATTGTAATAATTTGCTTTGGACAGCAGCAGTAACGTGATTTTAGAAAATCACTATAAATTGTTGGTGTGGAATTATAGGCTGAATAAAATATGTAATCAAAGCTTATTTAGTCTAGTTTCTTATAAAAGAGACCGTGGAAGCAAAGAAATTTTCTATAAAGAGATATCTAAAGTTGTGTGGGACAGTGTCAGAATGACTCCGAAATCCCCTGTTCTGTTTTTAGAAAAATCATTATAATTTGTACAAAAATGGTTATAAGATAAAATTTATATGCCTAGACTCCTTAATGAGTATAGTTTCAAATGAAATCAAATAGAACACATTTTTAATTCCGTACAATGAGAAATTTGATTCGTAGTGAAGAGTGGTCAGATTAGTCAAACAGTGAAACAGGGGAAACTTTAAGAAAAATCTGGTATTGATTGGCCAAACCTAAAATTCTGGAAATTTTATGGATGGAAGATATACGAGTCTATATTCAGGAAAAATTAACGGAAAGTGATTTGGAGTTTTGTAGCTCCATTTACGAATAATTTAATGACTGTTGCTCAGAAAAAAACAGCTTGTGCTGAATTTGGAATTTTGTTGTAAACCTTAATAAAACCATTTGAGTTGCTTATAAGCTATCGATTAAACATTGGTAATCAAAGTACCAAATTCATATTAAAGTGAAGCTATAAGCCACAAATGACTAGTATACCTAGTCAATTTTGTTATGATGAAATTGATGTACAAGTATATATATGTGATAGGGCCGAGTGGCCAATGTGATGAATGTGAAAGTATATATATGCGTGATAAGGCCGAATGGCCAATGTGATGAATGTGAACATGTGTATGTGTGATAAGGCCGAATGGCCAATGTGATGAATGTGAACATGTGTATGTGTGATAAGGCCGAATGGCCAATGTGATGAATGTGAACATGCATTTATGAGATAAGGCCGAATGGCCAATGTGATGAATGTGAAAGTGTATATATGTGATAAGGCCGAATGGCCAATGTGATGGATGTGGAAGTGTATAAATGTGATAAGTCCCGAAGGGCAATTGTGTCAGTACTATATCCGGGTTAAAACCCCGCAGGCTTTATGCGAGAATATTATCCTGATTAATGTCCGTAGGCTTCGTGCTCGTACTATATCCGAGCTTTAAAGACCCGACGGCTAAATGCTAGGATTCAAGTAAGACTTTGATATTGAGTATCTGCATTAAGTTACCATCAAATAAGTATTATGTATTCAAGATGTTCAGGTACGTATTACTTACTCATCGGTGGAGTGATTTCGAGGTGAATTATCAGTATCAAAGAGGTAGGTAAATGTGATTAATATTATAACTCCAAATGTGAGAATGATCTAATTGGTAATGGTATGTTTGTATAATAAAGTATGCGATGAAATATTCTTATGTATTAGTGCATATTCTGCCCAAAAGCCTTATGATCTGAGTATGGGTTGGGTTGAGCTAGATGTGCCAGTACAAGGTAAGGATTATGATTTGTAAGCTTACATATATGTGATAAGGAATATGTTGGTTCTTTATGTGCCTATGGTAATTTAGTACTTGTCATGTTGAAATACTTAAAAGTATGGATGTGATTATGAACAAGTGGAAAGGATTATTGAAAGTTGAAAATCGATGAAGAATGTGCTTTGGAAATATTTGACCATCTAGGTCATTATTATTCGAAAGTATATATGTGGCAGCCAAGTGTTGCGTTTAATGATATTATAGATCGAGATGAAGCTCTAGATTAACTTCATCGAACAGTTGAAATGAATGACCAATAATAGTGATTGAGAACACTTTGTCTTGCTTAAAACTTACTAAGCATTAAATGCTTACTCCGTTTCTCTATTTCTCTATTTTATAGATTTTGGCTCGTCAGCTATCGGACTCGGGATTTTTGGAAGTCGAAGTCTCCCACACTATCAAAGCCCCCTTTTGGTACAATTTTGGTTGAACTTTGAAATGGCATGTATAGGACTACCCTTTTGTTGTTGGTCATGTACCCTTCGGTTTTGTGTAAATTTGGATAGCCATGCGAAAATGGCTTAAATATACTTTGATCATAGCATTATAATCGTTTTGTATGTTCTCCGTCGAGAGGTATGGAAATGTTGGTAATGGTTAGCCATGGGAAAGGTTATTCTTGATCACTTTTGGAATATGTATGACAAACTCTAGTTGATCCATGGAGGATCATGAAATAGGTAAAGTCTACCTTAAAGGCAGATGCTGACAGCAGCAGTGATGTGGATGTGAAAAATCACTAAAAATAGTAGGAATGGAATTAAATAGTGAATAAGTTATGTAAACGAACCTTGATGAATCTATTTTCATAGGAAAGTAACGAAACGATTATATGGACAGTATGTTAAGAGATATTCAGGTTCTCGTGAGACAGGGCCAGAACGGTTTCTGGATTCCCTGTTCCGAATTTAGAAATTCATTATAAATTAACCAGAGATAATTAGGAGTCATTCCATATATGTATAGATTCCTCTTTGAGTCTAGTTTCTATAGAAACAAACGGCATCAGCATTGAAGCCCTTTACATGGAGATATCCAAGTCGTTATGCGCGAAGGTCAGTGTAGTCGATCCCTGTAACATGGGAGACTTTAACTAATAAACTGTACTAATTGGCCCTACCGAAAATTATAGAAAAACAATTGTAGATGCATATATGAGTCTAGTTTCAGGAAAAAATCAAGAAACTGATTTTCGAGCTGTGGAACTCAAGATATGATTTTTAAGGTGACAGCGACACAGTTAGCCAGCTGTCTGGAAATTTTTAAAATGGACTGCGATAGTAAGCGAAATTAGTCTGTGAACCCCTCGTGTCCGACTCCGGCAACGGTCTCGGGTACGGGGTGTTACAGTAAGACCATGTCAAGACATGGCATTGATGAGATACTATAAGGCAAAGGTCCCATGTAAGACCATGCCAATACATGGCATTGGTGAGTTCATAAGGCAAGGATACCACGTAAGACAATGTCAAGACATGGCAATGGTAAGTTCAAAAAAGAAAAGGTTCCCAAGTAATCCAAAGAGTAAGTCAAAGAAATGACAAGGTGAGAACATGAAGAAAGAGTACAGGTATGCCTTTAAGGCTATTTAATATTGAGATTGTAAGTAGTTGAGATTATCAAGTATTAAGTAAGTGATGAGTTTTCAGTTATGCTTGTGACACTTTATAACATGATTGGGAATATGTCTATATTATGAAAGAGTACTTATGTGTTAAGTGAGATGTTGCAGGTATGTAAGCAAGCTATTAAGTAATGTGTCTTTTGTATTCTGAGCCTTTGGTAAGGTCACCGATGAGTAAGATGAGAAAGTAAGAACTAAACATTATTTAAGCAAATTATGACAGCATAGTAGTAAGCTAAATTGATTGCTAATGTGAACTTACTAAGCTTTATAAGCTTGCTTCTTTCACTTTCCCATGTTTCAGAGTACTTAAAAGGAAGCTCAGGTTGGAGGTCATTGGAGATCACTTCACACTATTGACTATTAAGTTACCAAATGGGTATCTTCGTTTACAAATGTTCTGGTTTATGGCATGTATAGAGACTTAGCCATTTTGTGTGTATGTCCTTATGATATGGCTAATAAAGAACATGTTTCGGTGTTATGTATGCCTAAATGGTAGTTAATACAAAGAAATCATGAAAAAGTGAAATTAGCATTAAAACAGTATTGAACAGCAGTAGTGACATGATCTTGAAAAATCACCAAGAATAGTAGAAATGGAATTAGGTGATGAATGAGATATAGAATTAAAACTTACTGAGTCTATTTTCATATGAAAGAAGCAGAATAAGAAAAAGAAGGTCATATTAAGAGATATTTGAATTTTAGTGAGACAGGGTCAGAGCAATTTCTGAATCCCCTATTCTGACTTTATAAATTCACTAAAAATTGTACAAAAAGAATTAGGAGTTATAGTTTATATTTTGAGTTTCCTAACAAAAGGCATGGTTATTTGAATTCTGTATAGGGAGAAAATTGATTCGATGTGAGGAGAGGTCAGAGTAGTCGAACAGTGCAATAGGGGAAACTTTAACTAATAAACTGTACTAATTGGCTAGACCAAAAATTCTGGAAAAAAATTAGTAAGAAGATATATGAGTCTAGTTTCAGGGAAAATTCACGAATTTAAATTTTGAGTTTTGTGACTCGAGTTATGATTTATTTAGTGACTATGACGCAGGTGAGTAGTTTTATAAGGAATAATGAAATAAATTGTTTTGATTTGTCTAAGTATTCAAAAAATTTTTAATGTTCCTGGTTTGGTCCCGAACCATTTCAATTGCATGTTTTAGGGTCTCGAGGGCCCTTTTTAGGGACATATTGAATGAATGTAAATAAATTAATTTTAAAATCAAATTTTATGCCCCAAATTAGTAAGTTAAGTCAGGTAACGCCTCGTGCTCGACTCCGGTGACGGTCTCGGGTAAGGGGTGTTACATCTCAGTTGCAAGAGGATTCGCAAGATCGAGTTTCTCACCTTGGGGTGCTCTTGTACTATTTGTGAAAAAGAAAGATGGTACGATGAGAATATGCATTGATTATCGTTAGTTGAACAAACTGACCATCAAGAATAAATACCATTTGCCCAGAATTGATGATTTGTTTGATCAGTTGAAAGGAGTTACCGTGTTTTCAAATATAGATCTCAGATCAGGTTATTATCAATTGAGAGTAAAAGATTCAGACATTTCAAAAATTGCATTCAGAATGAGGTGTAGACACTATGAGTTTTTAGTTATGCCTTTCGGATTAACGAATGCATCAGCTTTTGATGAACAGAATTTTTAGACCGTATTTAGATTGATTTGTTGTCGTATTCATTGATGATATATTGATATATTCACATGATGAAACCGAACATGCCGAGCATTTGAAACTAGTTTTACAGACTTTGCGTAATAAGCAATTATTTACGAAGTTCTGTAAATGTGAATTCTGGTTATGTGAAGTTGGTTTTCTGGGACATATTGTGTCAGCATCAGGTATCTGAGTTGATCCGAGTAAAATTTCAACTATCTTAGATTTGAAACCTTCGAGAAATGTTTCTGAAGTTCATAGTTTTTTGGGACTTGCCAGTTATTATAGATGATTTGTGAAAGGTTTTTCTATGATTGCTACTCCGTTGACGAAATTGTTTTAGAAAGATGTTAAATTTGAATGGCCCAAAAAGTGTCAGAAAAGCTTTGATTAGTTGAAAGCTCTATTGATAGAAGCTCTGGTGTTAGTACAACTAGAATCGGGTAAAGAATTTGAAATATATAGTGATGCATCATTGAATGGCCTAGGCTTCATTTTGATGCTGGAAGGCAAAGTCATAGCTTACGCCTCGAGATAGTTAAAGCCGCATGAAAAGAATTATCCGACACACGACCTTAAATTAGTTGCTATTGTATTTGCTTTAAAAATCTGGCGACTCTATCTGTTTGGTGAGAAATGTCATGTATATTTTGATCATAAAAGTTTGAAATATCTGATGACTCAGAAAGATTTGAACTTGAGACAGAGAAGATGGCTAGAACTACTAAAAAATTATGAGTTTGTTATTGATTATCATCCGGGAAAACCAAATGTTATTGCTGATGCATTAAGCCAAAAATCTTTGTTTTCTCTGCGTGCAATGAATACTAAGATGACTCTATCTGATGATGGCTCGATTGTAGCTGAGTTGAAAGCGAGACCATTATTTATACAGGAGATTATTGATGCTCAAAAAGTTGATAGTGAAATAATAGCAAAATGAGCTTAGTGTGATTTGGATTCTGATTCTGAATATTGAATTGATAATGACAATTGTTTGAGATTTTGAGGTCAGATTTGTATTCTGAGAAATTCAAAGTTAGTTCAGATGATTTTTAACAAAGCTCACAACCATTGTTTATCTATACATCCGAGTAGTACGAAAATGTATAATGATCTGAAACATCATTACTGGTGGTCTGGAATGAAAAGAGATATCTCTGACTTTGTTTCGAAATGTTTGATCTGTCAGCAAGTTAAAGCTGAACATCAGGTGCCATCTGGTTTGCTACAACCAATTATGATTCCAGAGTGGAAATGGGATAGAATAACGATGGATTTTATTTTGGGTTTGCCTTTATCTCTGAGAAAGAAAGATGCGATTTGGGTTGTAGTTGACCGATTGATGAAATCAGCTCATTTTATTCCGATACGATCTGATTACTCGCTTGATAAATTAGCTGAGTTATACATTTTGCATATTGTGAGATTAAATGGGGTGCCATTGTCTATTGTGTCAGATAGAGATCCAAGACTCACTTCGATGTTTTGGAAGAAACTACAATAGGCTTTAGGTATGAAATTACACTTCAGTACTACTTTTCACTCGCAGACCGATGGTCTATCTGAGCGGATTATTCAGATTCTTGAGGATATGTTGAGATGTTGCATTCTTGAGTTTGAACGTATGCGGGAATAGTATTTGCCATTGATTGAATTTACTTATAATAATAGTTTTCAATTGAGCATTAAAATGGCACCATACAAAACCTTATATGGTAGAAAATGCCGTACACCTTTGCATTGGATTGAACTCAGTGAGAATAAGATTCACGGGGTCGATTTGATTAAAGAAACTGAACAGAAAGTGAAAGTGATTTATGAAAGTTTGAAAATAGCTTCCGATCATTAGAAATCATATGCAGATTTGAAATTTGAGATCAGTGACAAAGTGTTTCTAAACGTATCTCCATGGAAGAAAGTACTTCGGTTCGGTAGAAAAGGCAAATTGAGTCCGAGGTTCATCGGATCGTATGATATTATCAAGCGTATTGGATGGGTCGCTTATAGATTATTATTGCCAACAGAACTAGAAAAGATTCATAATGTGTTTCACGTATCAATGCCTCGACGATAAAGATCTGATCCCTCACATGTGATTTCCCCATCTGAGATAGAAATTCAGTCCGATATGACCTATGAAGAATAATCGATCCATATCTTAGCACATGAGGCTAAAGAATTGAGAAATAAGAAAATTCCATTAGTAAAAGTAATGTGGCATCGATGCGGTATTGAAGAAGCTACGGGGGAGCCCGAACATGCTATGAGACAACAATATCCAAATCTGTTCAACGGTGAGATTTTCGGGGACGAAAATCCCTAAAGGGGGAGAGTTGTAACATCCCGGTTTAGACCTTAGTCAGAATAGTGGTTTCGAGACCACAAATCCAAGTCAAAAAAATATTTTAATATTATTTTCTGTGTTTACAATATGTGGTTAAGCATGTGAGAAAGTTTCGTATGAAAATTTGATCGTTTGTGTTCTGAATTTGATAAAAGGATTAAATCCCAGAAAATGCAAAAGTTGTGTGCTACATGAATAAGTGCCTTTTTGCTAAGGCTTTTTAATTGTGAGGTCCTTATGTTGTGAATAGTCCATTTTAAGCTTGAATGGACCATTACGGGCATGTATTAAAGAGTTTTCATGAATTTGCATTAAGTGTAAAATTGGAAATTGATTAATATGTTAATATAATTTAAACAAAACATCAAATTAGCCAATATTTTCATCATTGAGCCAAAATTGAAGAAAGAAAATAGGGTTTTGAGCTTTGAATATTAGGCCATGGTCCAAGCTTGATTCAAGGTTAGTTTTTGTTCAGTTTTTGATAATTTCTATGTTTTTATGATCATCACTTTGTGTTCTATTAAGCCCATGCCTCAATTTCAAAATTTGATAATGATTTTAAGATGTGCCATCATTGATAATGTGCGTTTTATGAAGTTTGATGATAGAAAATGAAATATATGTGGTAGATTACTATGTTTTATATTGGGATTTTTAATGAATTTGAGTATTTTGGACTAAATTGTGAAAATGAGAAATTTAGGGGCTAAAATGTGAAATAAATTAAATATGTGGATTTATATGAGCTAAAGGAAATTTCAAGTAAGCATGTGTGAAAGGAAATTATGCATATTTTGTGATTTTATAAAATAGGGACTAAAGTGTTAAAATGTGAAAATGTGAGTGCTAATCTGTAAAATGCCCTAAATATGCGTATATGGATTGAATTGAATGATTTTTTGAATAACAAATTTAAATTTGAACTTATATAGATCAAGAACCAAAGAAAACGGAATTATCGGGGAAAGTCGAAAGTCATTGAATAGTCGTTTGTTTATGTTTATTCCCGTACGAGGTAAGTCTATATACAAATAAATGTGTTTGAATTGATTTATTCATGTTTATATGATATTGAATTGTGATGAATGGTTATAGAAGTTGAATATGTGAAACTGAGAAAGTTTCGATAATGTGACGAAGTCTGACAATCTCGTACAAACCATAGGAATAGTTAGGATACATATGTCATGACATAAGATTTTCGATATGTGATTTCGTGTAAGACCACGTCTGGGACGTAGGCATCGATTTCAAATTTACGTGTAATACCATGTCTGGTACATCGGCATCATATTTGATTTTCATGTAAGACCTTGTCTGGGACTGTAACACCCCACACCTGTACCCTATGCTAGGACGAAATTCGAGACGTTACCTAATTCGGTCAAATTTAAAACTTTTTCAATCTAATCGAAAACTCTCTAATAAAGGCCTACAAGGTTCCAAACGTTCATTTAAAACCATTCGGGAATGATTCGAGTCTTTCCACGAACTCGAAAAAAAATTTTGCTAGACACAGGGGCACACGCCCGTGTGGGAGGGGCAATACGTTCGTGTGACCAATTCGATATGGTCATGCTACTGGCCCGCGTGGCTCACATGGCCTAAGTAATATAGGGACATGCCCATGTCCTCTACCCATGTGTAATTAATTCTAAATTCACACCTACAGGGGTTTTCACATGGCCTGGCACGCGCCCATGTCCTTCACATGGCCATGACACGCCCGTGTCCTAGCCCGTGTGCAAAAACTTGAACATTCTGTTTCTGACGTCAGCAATTCTCAAGGGTCATATGGCCAAGGTACACGCCGGTGTGCTAGGCCGTGCCCTTCACATGGTTGAGACACACGACCGTGTCTCTACCCATGTGTTTACTATCATGGTTATTGACTTGTAAATTTTACATGCAGGGACACACGGCCGGATCACACACCCATGTGGTAGGTCGTGTGGCCTAGACACACGCCCGTGTGCCTACCCGTGTTGACAAAATGAGGCTATTTACCAAGCCTCTTTGCCACCCTTACATACATAACCTACATAAAATCACTCTATGGAAATACAAGGGTAGATCACATAGCCAAAATAGCCACAATGGACAACATTTCATTTGCAATATACTCATCCATGAAAATATCATCTTGTATTTATGAATATCAAAATGAGTATTGACCATCATCCATGGCCTTATACAAAATTAAAGGTATTCATTCCAAGCCAACACACTTGGCTATTTCTCAATGACACACAACATTAAAGTCTAGCCCTATACGTGCCATACGCAAAAACAAGAATTCTAACTATACCAAGTGTTCAGGATAATAGTATGATCGTAGCCTCCGACGTTCAATGATCCTTGAGCTATTTAGGTGACACTATAAGAAAATAGAAAAGAGAGGGAGTAAGCATAAAGCTTAGTAAGAAGCATGCAAATACATAGCAACAACTATACCATTCATCAACATGCTCTTAATATAAAATAGTTATAAGAATAACTTACTCTTCACATCCCACTACATATCATATAAAATATTTTGAACTCACGTCACATACATACGGAATAGGTACCTGTATCATTCATAACACGGTTATACTTTTCTCTTAATTTTAAACCATAACTCTCGTTGAACCATTCAAAACATTGTCGGATATTCAATAAGCCTCAACATGGGATAGGATGCCGATGCCATGTCCCAGACATGGTCTTACACTAGCTTAACTCGTAGCCGATGCATGTCCTAGACATGTCTTACACTGGCTTACATCTCGAGGCTGATGCATGTCCCAGACGTGTCTTACACTAGCTTTCATCTCACTATCGATGCCATGTCTCGGACATGGTCTTACACTAGCTTAACTTGTAATGTGGCCGATGCATGTCCCATACATGTCTTACACTAGCTCACAATGTCCATACGTCATGGCATGAATATCCGATTTATTTTCCATGGTTCAAACGGGAATTCTACTATCTTAATTAGCACCATGCCTTCTCATTTCCACAATCAAGTAATTCATGCTAAATTAACTCATCACATATAATGACAATGTAGTTGTAATATTTGCATACAACTTACCTCGGTTACAAAATATGGTGTTTAGACGGTTTAATCAATTTGCTTGGCCTTCCCCCGATCTAAGTTTGGATTTGCTATTTCTTGATTTATAATAACAAAAATTCACAAATTTAATCACTTTATCGATCTAGGCACCCAATAATCTATACTTGGGCAAAATGACCATTTTGCCCTTAGACTTTTGCAAAATGACCATTTTGCCCTTAGACTTTTGCAAAATTACCATTTTACCCCTAGGTCTGAAAATTGATTTTTTTATCGAATTTCCTCCTATCAAAAGCTTATATGAACCATTTTTACTCTTATAGCAATCCAAAATTTCCACTATCCCGCACATTTATCATCAAACTTTCAACTTATACAACATAGTCCCTATTAGGGTTTTCATAAGAAATCCTTTCACAAAAGTTGTTTATTACACATCTAATACTCATATTCTTCCATAAAATTTTAGAAAACTACACATATGCTTTCATGGAAAAACTCTAAACTCTCCACTATTTTGCAAAATAGTCCCCTTAATAGAAAGCTTATGCTTTAAGGGGTCCAAAAATGTAAAAATCTTCAACAAAAAGTATGTAAATCACTTACTTGAAAGAGAAATAATTTGCTGAAATTTCTGAAGCTCAAAACCCCTAAAAATGGCTGAAAAATCGATGGGAGAAGGAATGAAAGAAAAAAAAGATGATAGCTAGGCTTAGGCATTATTTTATTACACATTATGTCATCCATTTACCTAATGTTGACTTTTCAACATTTTTATCTCCCATGGCCTGCCAAGCTAAGATCTAAGGGTCTTTTTTTCCTTTTAAAGACTCCAAATTAAGATTCATAACAATTTAACACCCTTAGCTATCAATTTAAGACTTTTACACTCTATGTGATTTAGTCTTTTTTCGTAATGGTGCTTATAAACGTCAAAATTAACTCACCAAATTTTTCATACACTACTAATAACATGCTATGACTCTGGAATAATAATTATATAATTTTTTTGACTTTGGATTTGCGGTCCCGAGGCCACTATTCTGACTAGCCCCAAAAATTTGGCTATTACAGGGACAATGGCATCGATATTTGATTACATGTAAGACCACGTCTGGGACGTTGGCATTGTACGAGCTTTCTGAGCTATCCGTGTATCCTATTTAATCCCGTATGGTTCAACATGCAATCTGAGAAATATGTGATTGAATGGATGAATAACTGATTCAAGTACGTGGAGATGTGTTCAACATTTGTTAATGAGAAAAAATGTGATATAAGTATGAGAAAATATGCTATATGTGCGAATGAAATTGAGAATATGTGAAATGTATATGAATTATGTGGTTTGTGATAGTAGTTGGCTATGGGTATATATGTATTTTATAATGCTTAAAATGATAAGTTTATTTATATAAGGCTTACTTATTTGTATAAGGCTTACTAAGCTTTTGAAAGCTTACTTCGTGTGTGTTTACATTGTGTTATAGATATCGAAGCTACCGGAAGCTTGAGGATCGTCGAGGATTATAACCACACTACCGAACTCTATTTTGGTACCTTTTGAAAGTGTAAATATTAAAGTATGGCATGTATAGTCTAGATAAATTGAGATATGTTTTTGAGTTATGAATATATAGCCATGTGATATGGCTTGGTTTTGGTTGTGTTTATGAATGACTTTTGAGTATAAACTATGTGATCCAATATTGCCAATATGATGTGTTCATAAATGGCCGAAGAGAATTGGTCAATTTGGTAAGATTTTGGTATGTGTTTATTTGAAGAATTGGTAAGATTATGGCATGAGATTGAATAAAGTAAATTGAGGTTATGAAACATATGTTTTAGTATGAATTTGGCTTATGATTTGGCATTATTTATATGAATTATAAGCATGAAATAGGTTGATAATAATATGACATGAATGATGTATGTTTAGAGATTTAAATTGGTTGAAATTATTATGCAATTGATACTTGTAGGGAGGACCCAAAATCGGTGGCATATTGGCCTTCTAAATGGCCTATTTTTGCCAACACAGGCAGGGACACGAGCGTGTGTCTCTGTCATGCTGCTCGAGGGCCATTTCGAAATAAGCCTGAGTACACCACATGGTTGCACTCCCAAGCGTGTGTCAATCCGTGTGGCTAAGTTAGTTTCGAGCACGGGCTAGACACACAGGCGTGTGACTGGCCGTGTAACCCAAGTCAGTAGCCTCCCTAAATTTCGCAAGGCCTAACACACTGGCGTGTCTTGTGGCCATTTGGACAAGTCAATATGTATGCTCTGTTTCACCACAGCCTAGACACACGGGCAAGTCTAATGCCGTGTGAGGCACACGGCCTGTTCACACGGCCGTGTGACCTTTGTAACTTAGAAAATTTGTTAAGTTTCAGAAAAATTTTGTATGTCTTCGGTTTAGTTCTGACCTCTTCCTAGTGCATGTTTAAGGTCTCATTGACCTAAGAAAGGAACTTTATGTTGATATTTAACTATGATATTACGATGTATGACTTTTTATTGTGAAATGATTATGAAATGTTCTGATATGTCCGGTAATGCCTCATAACTCTAGTCCGGTGACAGATACTAGTTAGGGGTGTTACAAATTCAATCTTTGATTCAGAGACCTTTGTATCCAGTACGTATGCAAGATATGCATCACAGCCCTTTTTCATACATTTTTAAGCTAACATAGACTATATCACAATAGGTAATTCACTCGAATCATCATACTCAATTCAAAGAATTTCACCATTCTGACATTTCAATTCAATAATCTTTCGTCTACAATTCACAACTGCATCATGCATATGCAACCAGTTCATACCCAAAATCACATCAAACTCATCAAATGGCAAAAGCATCAAATCAACCAGAAAACAGTGACCCCGAGTCATTAAAGGACAATTCTTGCATACTTTGTCAACTAGAACATACTTGCCTAAGGGGTTCTGTAATATCCCGAATTAGGGCCTAATCAGAATAGTGGTTTCGTGACCACAAATCCGAGATAGAAATAATTATTTTATAATTATTTTGAGGTTTATGATATGATTGCATGATTGTGTGAAAATTTCGTGATGAAATTCTATGCCTAAAGTGCTTAAATTGAAAGTAGGGACTAAATCGAATAAGTTGCAAAACTTGCATTCTAGAAGTTTTTAGTATGAAATTGTTTTGGAATATTAATGATGAGGTCTTAAATAGCAATTTGACCAATTTTAAGTTCATGGACAGAATTAGGACATGGAAGGAATTTTTGGAAAGTTTAGTAGTAAGGGTATTTTGGTCATTTAGTTATTAAAATGAATTAAAAACAAAATTAAAAGCCAACTTTTGTCCATCTTCTTCATTAGGCCGAAATTTCAAGGGTTCTCCATAGCTAGGGTTTGTTTCAAGCTTCCAAGCTCCATAGTAAGTGATTCCAAGCCCCGTTTTTAATGATTTTTACGTTTTTAAGATCCCGGTAGCTTGATTAAGCTTATGCTAACAATAATTCAACTTAGGGTTCATATTTGGAAAAATACCCATAGGTGAAATTTGTGTATTTTGATGTTTTATGATAGAATATGGGGTTTTAAATTATGTTAGACAACTTGTGCTACTCGGTTTTGAGTGAAAACGAGTAAAAGGGCTTAATCGGTAAAAATACCTAATAGTCATAAGTACATGTTAGAGTGAGAATTTGATGTTGCCATAGAAGAGAAAAGTGATCAGCATGTTGTAAAACATAAGAATGAGGAATAAAGTTTAATCCCGAGCCTAGGGGCAAAAATATAAATATGCAAAAGTTTAGGGGTAAAATTGTAATTTTTCCAAAATTTGAGTTAAGGATTAATTTGATAATGTGAGTATTAAATAAGCTAAATGTGTTATTTTAGATCAAGAAAGACGTGGAATCGACCTCAATCGAGGAAAAGAAAAGATTGTGGACTAAATTGCAAAATCTTTGTATTTTGGTACCAAGGTAAGTTCATGTGTAAATAATGTAGCATAATGGTTATTTTTAAGTTATTGATGTTAATTATATGTTATGCTAAATTTTATTATGAAATGTATGCTTTGTGGTTAATTTCAAATAATATGTAAATTATGTGAACTACTTGTTAAATATAATTGTTACCGAGTATTGATTTCGGCATTCTACGGAAGACGGCAAGGATAAGTGTTCGAGGAAAAAGCCCGTTTGAACCTTAGGAATAGATTAGGATACAAGTGACATGTCACTAGGATGGTTGAGCATCCGAACTCGTTGAGTTGAGTCCGAGTTCACTTATGGATGCGAATGTCCGAACTCGTTGAGTTGAGTCCGAGTTCGTGAGATGTAACTAGGCATCCGAACTCGTTGAGTTGAGTCCGAGTTCACTTATGGATGCGAACACCCGAGCTCGTTGAGTTGAGTCTGAGTTCGCTTATGGGCGGGTTACATGATTGCTTGATTGAATATGTGGCACTTATATGCAAATTATCCATGTATCCGAATTATATTCTGATGTGTTCAACGGGTAAAGTTCTACTCAATGGAGGAATATTCGAGATGTAAAGAGAAGTATTGGTGAGTGATGTGAAATGGATATTTTGGACAGGTATGTATTTAACCCTCGGGTTGAGTATTGATACAACCACTATAAGGTAATAAGATGATGAAAAATGATCAGAAATGTGATATGTGTTTTAGTGATGTATGCTAATGTTGATTGGTATAACTGTTTGTTATGTTACTTATTATTTGCATATGAACTTACTAAGCATTTATGCTTACTCCCTCCTTCTTACTCATTGTAGTTTTGGACAAGCCAGCTCAGGAGTCGGGATAGGTCGAAGGCTCAGTCACACTATCCGGAAGACTTTTGGTAAATGGCTTGTAAATTTAAGTATGGCATGTATAGCAATATACCTATTTTGTGTAAATGATCTTATGGTATGGTTGTGGAATGGTTGAGGAAATGCTTGATAATGATAAATTATGAAAATGGTTAGTGTAGATTATGTTTGATGTTAAGGAAAACTATTAAGATACTTAGTGCATAAAAACTCATAAAAAGGATGAAATTTGCCATAAACAGAATACTGCAGCAACACTGACGCGAGTTTGAAAATTTATTAAAAATCATAGCAATTGAATTTGGTGATGGAATACATATCAAATTGAAGATTATTATGTCTAGTTTCACATGAAACAAATGAAACAGGTAAAGGAATTATATGTTAGAAGATATTTTAATTTTAGTGAAACAGGGTCATAGCAGTTTTTGAATCCCCTGTTCCAACTTTAGAAATTAATTATAAATTATAAAGATATAATTAGGTGGTATATTTTATATCCTCAGAATCCTTATTGAGTCTAGTTTTAGTAGAAACAAATCTCATAGTCATATGAATTTTGTACAGAGAGAAATGTGGTTCGTAGTAAACAGAGGTCAGACCAGTCGAGTCCTGAAACAGGGGTAATTTTAACTAATAAACTGTACTAATTGGCCCAACCAAAACTTCTAGAAAAAATTTAGTAGATAGGTATATGAGTCTAGATTCAGAAAAAATTTACGGATCTTGATTTTCAGTTTTTTAACTCGAGATATGATTTTTCTTGTGACTGTGACGCAAGTAGCTTAAAAGCTGTGAATGTAGAAACAATAATCCAAAGTTCTAAAAATGTTAAACTAAGCTTAGTAACACCTCATACTCGACTCCGGCGATGGTCTCGGGCGTGGGGGCGTTACAGGTTCAATACTCTAATCACAAACTTAATAGACTCAATAGACAAACTCTTATTAGACATCATGTTTATACATATATATGAATAAGTTGATCTAGGATTAATCAATGCAATAACATTAGTGTCGTACAGAGAAAATGTACCGGTAATAACATCGGGTGATGACGTATGTTCGCAGGTACGAATAGCATAAACTCTAGCAGGTATTCTGGCCTTAGATCTCACTGTAGAATCTTTCGTTGTACCACAATTACCACTTGCATTTCCAGTATTTCTTGGCGACCTCCCTCGAGTAGCTATATTGCTTGATCTTGCATTCTGAGATTTATCTTTTTCATTTAACTCAGGACAATCTTGAATAAAATGATCCGGCGAACCACAACTATAACAAGCTCTATTATTATTTTTCGTCCAACAATCTCCAAAATGCCATCTTCCACACTGTTGACACTCGGGTTTAACATCTTTCACATTGCCAACACTTGATACCGATGTGGCCTGAGCCTTAGGCTGGTGTATTGCTTTCCATGATCTTTATTGGAATATCCCACTGAAGCTGTCTATTGGTTCAAATAGTCTCTGAATTTCTTCGATGAGGATTGATAAGGTTTACTTATCGATCTCTTCCTTGAGTCTCTTGCCTCTGAATCGGCCTTTCTCTTTTCTTAGCTAAAGTCTTTGGCTTTGCAAGCCTGGTCGACTAACGCAACAAATTTTTTGAAATCTAAAATCCCAACCAGAAGTTTAATATCTTCGTTCAAACCATCAGGAAACTGCTTACACATTATCTCTTCAGTAGAAACATGCTCTCGAGCATACTTGCTTAACCGTATGAATTCTCTTTCATATTCGATTACAGTCATACGGCCTTGTTTCAATTCTAAAAACTCTTTATGCTTTTGATCCAAACACCGTTGATTGATGTATTTCTTTCAAAACTCGGTCTAAAATAATTCTAGGTGACTATCTCCCTCGGCACTACCGATACTAATGTATTCCACCATTGATATGCAGTATCTCTCAAAAGGGATATAGCACACTTTAAACATTCAGCTGGCGTGCAAGAAAGCTCGTCAAACACTCGAATCATATTTTCAAGCCAAAACTCGTCTCTCTCAAGGTCATCATAGACATTAGCTCTGAACTCTTCAGCCCCGTGTTTCTGGATCTTGTTAACTAGAGGCTTATTCAATCTTAAAAGCTCGACTCTTGAGGAGCATATGTAAAAATGTATTGTGTGAACCACTCGTTCATCAATTGGAAGAATGCTTCTTTAGCCTCTCCTCCCTGGCTGCCCGTTACGAGCCTAGACTTAGAGGGCGCTGTCCCTTGAGCGGGAGCTGACACATTACTCTCAACCTCATCAACTATAGCTCAATTGGGACTCATTTATTATATGAAAACACATTGTAAAATGTCAGGAGTCATCACATTATCATAGTTTATATATGGCATGTATAGCTAGACGTTTTTTCATATGCTACGTTAGTCCTAGAATCGACTAAACCGTAGCTTTGATACCAATAAATGTAACACCCCTCACTTGTATTGAATGCCAAAATAGGGTTACAGAGCATTACCAGACTTACAACACATGTAAACATGCATTTCACATTCAATTTGTTAGTACATATACATTTCATTCACAACCAATCACTTTGTCCCTAATACGAGCCTACGAGGCCCAAATCATGCATTGGAAGTGCTTGGGATTAAACCGATAACTTCGGAAATTTTTCAACACTTAGAAAATTTTTGCATAAAATAGGGGACACACACCCGTGTGGCCTGCCCGTGTGGCTCACACGGCCAACAGACACGTCTATGTCATAGGTCGTGTGAACATTCGAACTGGGAGCACATGGTCGTGTCCCAGCCCGTGTCTAACCCCGTGTAACTCTCTAACTTGGGTCACACGACCAACACACAGGCCCATGTGCCAGGCCGTATGCTAGGCCGTGCCAAACCTGTAGGGTATACTAACTTATGCCACACAGCCAAGTCACATGCCTGTGTGTGAAGCCATGTGGAGAATACTGACTTCATTTTAATTTCAACACCAGGGGACACACGACCGTGCAACATGATCGTGTGTCACATACGGTTGAGACACATGCCTCTGTCTCTGCTTGTGTGGACAAAAATAGGCTATTTACCAAGCCAATTTGCCCCCCAAATTTGCATATACCTATACAACCAAAATGGCACCAATCTAAAGCCTAAATAAACATTCAATTTAGCCATAAACAAAACTAATTCATACCATATCCAATACCAATATTCCAACATGCTTATAACTTCAAATCCTACTCTACCAAAACATACCAAAATACATATACAATTCAACTACTTAAACCTTTACATAAGCATGATACCAATCCACAAACCTCATAATACAAGTCATTCACACATCCATTCATGAACTCAACTATCAACCATATATGCACATATATGCACATAACCAAATTCACCAAATTAAGCCAAATCTCATGGCTATATATATATATACACAAATTAAAACATGACCATTTACAAGCCATTTAAAATGTCAAAACTCACTACCAAAATACATATAAAAAACAACCATAAGCCTATACATGCCATATGACCAAACTATGAGATCAAAAGTACCAAAGTGATGGTTGTATAGTGTGACATAGTCTCTGACAATCCTCGAATCTGAGCTAGCTTTGAAATCACTATAAAACACAGGAAAAATAAACAAAGTAAGCTATAAAGCTTAGTAAGTTCGTACGAAATATATTCAACAAATCATGATACACAAATCATCAATTTGAACTATATAACATATAATTCATGATAACAACAAACCTTCCATATGCTTAATCATATGCTTATATGTAAATTCATAATTTCTTCTATTTGAATATCATACTTTTCATGGACATACCTGTACAATTTTGTAACAAACTCATACCTTTTCAGAATACTGTCGACTACTCAATATCTCGCACACTAAGTGCCAATACATAGCCAAAGCTATTATAATCTCGCACACTAAGTGCCTTACATAGTCGAAGTTATCTTAGTCTCCCACACTAAGTGCCATATATAGCAAAAGCTATCTTGTCTCGCACACTAAGTGTCATATATAGTCGAAGCTATCTCGAATCACCGTCAAACATGACTATAATCTCTTATACACAATTTATGCAATATCAAAGCATTTAAAGCATAATTTAAAAATGCTTTTCACATACGAACTTACCTTAGATGTGTAAACGACGAAATAAGTCTTTTGGTCGATAACTTTTGTTTTTCTTTGATCCTGATCCAAATTCTGCTTTTTCTTGATCAATAGAGCTTTCAAAGTAGCCGAAACCTAGCTCATTCCTATGGCTTTTAATCTTTGAAATTTTGGTGGAAGAAACTAAGAAAGATGATAGCCTTATGCATTATGTTATAATTTTACTATGTTATTTAATAAATTACTAATTTAACCTTAAGTATATAACATTAAAATTCATTTATACATGTATATTAATGTCCACTTACCTTAATAATGGTCCATTTAACACTTAAGGACCTCCACAATTAAATTTCATTGCTATTAGATAATTTTAGCTAATAGAACTCTACTTTTGCACTTTACCCGATTTAGTCCTTTTTTCTCAAATTAACCAATTAAACGATAAAATTTCTTAACGAAATTTTCCCACATATATGCTATCATGTTGTAAACATTAAAACAATAATAAAGTAAATATTTCGACTTCAAATTTATGGTCCCGAAACCACTGTTTTGATTTGACTAAAAACAGGCTGTTATAAACAAAATGTGGCTTTGCCAAGTAACAAAATGCTAGTGACATACCGTTGCAGCAAGACATTCAAATACAAAATAGGACTATACAAGATTTTATAGTACTTTCTTGGATGACTTACACTCGGGAGTTGTTAGGCTAGCAATCCAAACTGGAAATTTTGAACTTAAGACAATAATGGTTCAAATGTTGAATTCTAATGGGCAAAATGATGGGCTGCTACATGAAGATGCACGAGAGCATCTTAAATCATTTTTATTGATTTGTGCTTCCTTTACTCAACACGGCATTCTTGATGACACTTTGAAGATGCAATTATTTTCTTATTCCTTGTAGGGAGAGCTCGTACTTGGTTCCTTGGGCTACCTGCCGGATCAATTACTTCTTGGAATGCACTAGAAACACTGTTTGTTTTGTGATTCAACCTGCAGACAATGAATACTCATCTCTTCAATGATATTACAGCTTATCATTAGCTGGAGAATGAGAATCTTCACACCACATAGGAACGTTATAAACTATTGCTTCAACGTTGTCCCATGTACGGCATTCAACAAGAGACACAAATTGAAATTTTTTATAATGGGCTAAATTCACACACGAGGAATCTCGTCAATGCATCAGCCAATGGAACTTTACTGGATTGTACTTAATAATGCTATTGGAATTTTAGAGAGAATTGCTCAGAATGATTATCAATACCCTATCTCTAGAGTTACACAAGAAAACACTACTCTGAGAGTTATTGAATTGGACACAATATCTTCACTTATTGCTCAAGTTTCTTCTCTCACGAATATGATAAAAATATGTAAGGGACTAGTGATGTTGAACCTATACAAGTCGCTCAACAAGTTGATATTCCTACCTTCTGTTGTGAGATTTGCAGTGATAACCATAGCTGTGAAGATTGTCCACAACAGGTATAGAATACCTTCTATGTTAGTAACATATGCAACAATTCTTATGGCAACTCTTATAGTAATTTTGCACATGATCAATAGTCTTGGGGAACTCAGAATGCTGGAAAAATTGTTGCGACATTCTGATATGGGAATATATCTATTCAAGGCAATTATAATTTAAGAAAAGGGAATTACAATCAACAACAGTAGAACTAAAATCAGCACACTCAGATATAGCCACAACAAAGCTAGATGCACCCATGACAAAGCCAGATGCTCCCACACCAAAATCAGACACAATCACAACACTCTTCAATGTCAAATCAGCATGCCCTAGAACATCGACGGCAACAGTACACGCAAGCTTCTCCTTCTGACTTGTTAGTTGCTCTTGAGGCTTTAATGCGAAAGCATATGACTCGTACAGAAGCTATTGTGCAAAGGAATTCATCTTCCATTTGGGTATTGGAGGCACAATTAGGACAAATTACTTCGAATCTGAATACTCGACCACCATGCACACTACCTAGTGACACGAAAAATCCTAGTCCAAGGGGGAAAGAACACTGCAAGGCTATCACACTTAGAAGTGGTAAACAAATTGGCGAGCTGACTACAGACTTTACTGTCGCACCTTAAACTCCTGGTGCAATGATCCCTAGTGAGAAGGTTAAATCTGAACAGCTTGTCGATCCATCAGACAAAAAAGTTCCATAAATTGTCACTCATATACCTAACATTCGTCCTTTGAGACTATCGACACAACCAAAGGCATCAGGGCAATTAGATGTATCTCCACCTTTACTTTTTCCACAAAGATTTGAGGAGAATGAGCAGGATAAGTAGTACCAATAGTTCCTGAACACACTAAAGTAACTTTAGGTCAATATTCCTTTAGTAGACGCTCTTGTGCAAATTTTGAATTATGGGAAATTGAAGAAGGAGCTCTTGTCTAAGAAGAAGAAGCTCAATGATATGGAAATTGTTGCACTCATAGAAGGTTGTAGTGCTCTTTTGAAAAATAAGTTACCCCCTAAAATGAAATATCTTAGGAGCTTCTATCCCATGTTCACTTGGAAACCATTATTTGGGGAATACTTTATACGACTTGGGAGCTAGCATCAACCTAATGCCACTATCCACTTTTAGAAAGTTGGGAATTGGTCACATGAAACCTATTGCAGTGACATTACGACTAGTTGATCAATCTTTGGCTCAACCTGAAGGGCAAATCAAAGTGATCTTAGTTCGTGTGGAAAAGTTCATTTTTCTAGCTAATTTTATCATACTTAACTACGAGGCAGACACGGAGGTTCCCATAATCTTGGGATGACCATTTTTAGCCATTGGACAAACTCTTATTAATGTCTACAAAGGTGAATTGACCATGTGCCTTAATGATGAGCACATTACCTTCAATGTTTTCAAATCTATTCAATACAAAGATAAAGAAGAATGTCATACTGTCGATGTGCGATATGATTTAATTGTGGAAGAATTCAATGACCAAAGCACAATACTTTTTGAGCAGTTTGCAATGATATTTGATGATGAATTCTTAGATAATTGTGACAACAAGGTTGACGCCAATAATATTGAACTCAGGCATGGATGGCAGATTGAATCCTTAGACTTAGCTAACAGAACAACTCCAATTTTCAAACCATTTATCGACGAAGCTCCACCTCTAGAATTGAAACCACTACCTACTCATCTTAAATATGTCTTTCTTGGTGATAATAATACTCTCCCAGTTATTGTCTCTGCAACACTAGATGTAACTCAAGGATTGAAATTGGTCCAAATTCTTAAGCAACATAAACGAGCTATTACTTGGAGTATTTCCAATAGACAAGGCATTATCCATCTTTTTGCATGCACAAGATCAAGTTGCAAGATGAAGGAAAGCTATCAATTGAGTAACAAAGAAGATTAAACGAGAAGATGAAGGAAGTTAAAAAAGAAATTATAAAGTGGCTTCATGCTGGAATTATCTACCATATTTTTTATAGCAATTGGGTAAGTCCAGTGCAATGCGTTCCTAAAAGGAGTGTCATCATAGTGGTTAGCAACGAAAAAGAGGAATTAATTCCTACACGTATTCCTACAGGATGGCGAGTCTGTATGGATTATCACAAACTTAATGCTACCACAAGGAAGACCACTTCTCACTCCCTTTCATTGACCAAATGTTGGACAGCTTGCTGGAAGAGTCTATTACTACTTCTTAGACAATTATTGTAGGTACAATTAGATTGCTATTGCATCAGAGGATCAAGAGAAAACAATTTTCACTTGTCCCTTTGGTACTTTTTCTTTTCACTATATGCCTTTCGATCTTTGTAATTCACCAGCCACATTTCAAAGGTGCATGATGGCAATATTCTCGGATATGATTGAAAATTCTTTAAAGGTTTTTATGGATGACTTCTTAGTCTATGGGAATGATTTTGATCATTGCGCTAAAAATTTGGATAAAGTATTGCAGCGATGTGAAGACACACATCTTCTTTTAAATTGGGAAAATTGTCATTTCATGGCAACTGAAGGCATTGTGTTAGGCCATCGCATCTCTAGTCAAGGCACTGAAGTAGATAAAGCTAAAGTTGAAATCATTGAGAAATTACCTCTGCCGACAAATGTGAAAGGTATTCATAGCTTTCTTAGGCATGCGGTGTTTTACCGAAGATTTATTAGAGATTTCTTAAAAATTGCAAAGCCCTTATGCTCATTGCTGGAAAAGAATCGAAAATTCCTCTTTGACGATGCATGTCTAGAGGCATTCATTCAATTAAAGATGCAGCTAGTAAATGCACCCATTGTCATTACACCATATTGGTCTCAACCTTTTGAAATTATATGTGATGCAAGTCACTTTGCTATAGGTGTTGCTCTAGGACAACGCAAAGGAAAAATATTTTACGCCATCTATTTTGCTAGCAAAACTCTTAAAGAGGCTCAAATCAACGATACCACTAAAGAGAAAGAATTGTTGGTTGTAGTCTTTACTTTCGACAAGTTTCGTTCTTATCTTGTCAGTGCAAAGGTTACTATATTTACTGATCACTCGGTGTTGAGATATCTTTTTGCAAAGAAGGATGCAAAACCAAGGTTGATATGTTGGATTTACAATTGCAAGAATTTGACGTCGAGATAAAAGACCGTATGGGTTCAGAGAATTAAGTTGCAGACCATTTGTCTTGATTGGAAATTGGTAGTGAAGATGGAAACATACTTCAATTTGTTGACACATTCCCAGATGAAAAGCTATTTGCTGTAGATGCAACCCCTTGGTATACAGATCTAGTTAATTATCTAGTGTATGGAAAACTCTCGTTAGGTTTTACAGGCCATAAAAAAGAAAGATTTCTTTGTGCAGTAGTGAAGTATCATGGGAACAAACTGTATTTGTTCAGGGTGTGCAATGACAACATTATTCGGTATTGTGTTCTAAAAGAGGAGTTGTTTTCAATCTTGAAGCACTGTCATGAAGCTCCTTATGGAGGTTATTTCAGTTGCACACGCACTGTCACTAAGGTTCTCCAATCAAGATTCTACTGGCCTTCATTATTCAAAGACGCCCACAATTTTGTGAATCAATGCGATAGGTGTCAATGCACTAGTTCTATATCCCGATGCAATGAAATGTTGCAGTAGCCAATTATAGAGGTTGAATTATTCGACGTTTGGGGTATGGATTTTATAGGACCATTTTCAAGTTTGTTTGGAAATCGTTATATATTAGTAGCTATTGACTACGTCTCGAAGTGGGTTAAAGCTGTTGCAGTCCCAAAGGATGATGCAAATACAATGCTTAAATTTTTTCACAAGCATATTATCACTCACTTTGGCACACCAAAAGCATTGATTAGTGATCAGTGTACACACTTTATTGCAACCAAGGTGTAACCGCACTGAAAAGATAAGGAGTTAATCATAGAATGGCTATTACTTATCATCTACAAACTAATGGATAAGCTGAAGTATCGAATCGAAAAATTAAAAACATTCTTGAGAAGGTTGTAAACCCTTCGAGGAAAGATTAGTCTTCCAGACTGGATAATGATTTATGGGCATTGTGGATAGCATACAAAACTCCGTTAGGGATGTCACGATATCAATTGATTTTTGGGAAAGCATGTCACTTGCCAGTTGAATTGGAACACAAAGCAATGTGGGTAATTAAAAAAGTGAACATGGACTATGAAGTTGCTGGAAAGAAAAAGCTATTAGATATCACTGAACTAGAGGAGATTAGGCGAAATGCCTATGAAAATGCTACAACTTACAAGGAGAAGACCAAACAATGGCATGACAGAATTATTTTGCAGCGATAATTTATCGTGGGTCAACAAGTTTTATTATTCAATTCTAGATTGAAACTACACTTAAATTGCACTCACGTTGGTCTGGACCTTTCGAAGTTGCCAAAGTCTTTCCTCATGATGCAGTCACAATCAAAGATTTAAATGATGGACACCAATTGAAAGTGAATGGCCAGCGATTGAAGCTTTATCTTGGGAATATTGATCACAAGCAGGCAGAGACCATTAAATTGGTCAAAAAATTTTAATTCTTATGAAATTTCTTATGTAATTTTATTTTTATTTTATTTTTGTTTCTGTTCAAGTTTGTTTTATTTTTTTATTTCTATTTTTGCAGAATAATTAGGTACCATTATCGACGCACTTGGGCTTTATTGTCAACGTAGTTCGTACTATTGTACTATCACTTCTGACTCAGTAAGAATGAGGGCATATGTAATAGCTCGTCTTCAGTGAAATCGAAACAGTGGTTTTGAGACCACAAATCTGAGCCAGAAAGAATAATATTATTGCATGGTCTGCATTATGATAGGAATGTCATATGAAAATTTTGATGAGAAAATTTTATTATTATGTGTTTAATTACGGAAATGACCAAATTGTATAAAATGAAAAAGTTTGATTCTAGTAGCTAGAAGGATCAAATAGCTATGGAATTCAAAAACTTGAGGTCCTTATATGGTAATTAGACCATTAATGAAAAGTTATATATATTTCTGGATTATTCATCCATGGAAATTTAGGAAAAGGGCAAGGACTAAATTAGAAATTGAATTAATTAAAAGTTGATAATAGAAAAAAAAATTTTATTTTCATCATCTTCATTAAAATTTGCATGGAAACCCTAGGAGAGAGAAAGGAAACTAATCAAGCTTAATTGGGTAAGGATTCTTGTTCTGTTTTTAGTGGTTTTTATATTTTTTAGATCGGGATAACCTAACCTATATAAATTGGGGATCAATTTGAAAAGTTATCAAAGTATAGAAATTTTACCACGGATGAATATACTGAAAATTTGAAATTTATGGTAAAATATGAAAGGTTGTTGATAGATAAACAACTTTTACAAAGTGAATTTTGATGAAAAATGATTTAGGGACTAAATTGAAAAGTTGTAAAAGTTATAGAAAAATTCTGAATTTTGTGAAATACATGAGCTGTAAACGTTATACTAAAATTTCTGTTAGGCTTGGAATAATGAGTAAATTGCATGAATTTCATTTTTCGAGCCTAGGGACGAAATTGGAAATTATGGAAAGTTTAGGGGCAAAATGGTAATTTTTCCTAGGGTGTAAATTGAATATAATTGAATATGAATTGTATTAAATTGATAATTAAATTCATTTATATAGATCTGGATAACTCAAATTTGAATCTAGATCGAGGAAAAGAGAAAGTTTCGGATTAGTTAATTTTCTTATACGAATTATTATCGAGGTAAGTTTGTGTAACTTAATTATGCATGATAATACGTTTAAATTTAATGTTGTATTTGATTTGAATGTGGTATTTGTTTATGTGATTTATATGAATGTTATAAACACATGAAATGTTCACATGATTGGAAATGTAATTAAAATGTTAAGTACAGTTTGAATAATGAAAATCGATGGATACGTATGATTTCCCATATGTGAATGTGGTTCTACATATGTTGCAGATAGGATGTAGCTTGAACGAGTAATCCTAATATAGCCCTCTTGAGCATTCTAATGAATAGTTCTTACGAGCATCCTGATTAGTAGTGGTTTAGCATGTGTTGCGCACTACCGCAGCTCTTTGTGAGCGTCCTATTACATGTTTCGATCGGTTGTGATCCAGGATATAATGCAGACACAAATGCAACTCCATTTGAGCATCCTGATATAAAATCTTATGTGTTTCCTGACATGGCTCGCTTGAACTCACTGTTAAATGGCTATCTGGTGCTACCTAATATTAACTCTTCGGAATTATCTATTAAGCTCTATGAGCTCCCTGATTAAAACTCTTATATGTTTCCTATCTAGCCTGGATAAGTGTCCTATTACATGACTCATCTGAGCATCCTAATATGTGGCTCGAGAGTGTGCTTCCTGATTAAGTTCCTTAATGGGTACCCTTGACTATGAGTTGGCAGTTTACTATTTCGTACACCTTGTGTGTACTACCTGAGTGTCCATCGAAATTTCAATTATTCAACGGATAAATTCCCGAAATGAAAAATTATGACATTAAATGAATTATATTTTGAATGATCCTAAAATACCTGAAAGTTTGTAACATGATGAGCTCATCTTTGCTTACTTGATGTATATATGAATATTATAACGAACTTGCTTAATTGAGTGTATGTGTTTGGGAAAATTTGTCAAATTGATGGGACGTATGTTTTGTGTGCTTATTATAATAAATGTAATTGTGCTCGAATGCTCGCGAAGGTTGAAGTTCGGTCAGAGCATCATTAAACTATCCACTAGCTTGTTTTGGTATAAATCATAAACTTATTTTGGTATAATGGCATGTATAGGTTAACTTGGCCATTTTTGGTTATAAATGTTGCTTGTAATCTAGCCATTGGAATGGCTACTAATGATTTATTTTGGTATATTTATAAAGTTATGTTATGATAAATACCTATGTGTTAAATATGTTAAGTATGATTGATCAAAGTTATGCTTAACATATAGTTTAAACAAAGGTAAGAATATAAACATAAATACACGTAATAATATATCATGTTAGATGCTTAAATTGGCTGGTATATACTTGTAAGTTTTGGTGTAGGTTATTGGAAAATTTTGGGTGAGAAATAAAGCTAGGAAATGGCTTTATTTTGTCGATACAGGTAGGCACACAGATATGTATCATGACCGTGTGTGACACACGGCTTGGAACATAGGCATGTGGTTTAGCCATGTGTCCTCTGCATCTTAAAATTGAGAAATAGAATGCTCAGAATTAGGCAGGCAGGCAGAGACACGGGCATGTGTCTAAGCCGTGTATGCTACACGGCCCAGAACATGAGTGTGAGTCTTGGCAACGTGAAACATGCACTTAATTTTCAAAAATTAAATTAACCACACAGCCTAGCACACGGGCGTGTGGAAGGCTATGTGGCACAAGTCAGAGAGTTACACGGGGTCAGTGTAACACCCCTTACCCATACTCAAGACCGGGATCAAGTACAAGGCGTTACCAGATATGTACTCAAACATTTTTGAGAAATACGGGTTATAAAATTTCGTTCCAATTTAAACCCAATTAAACAACATCTTAATGTCCCTATTATGGGCCTACGGGGCCCAAAACATACATTGAGAAAGGTCCGAGACTAAACCGAGGACTTGAGAAAGTTCTTGAAAAATTTTCTAAGTTAAGCCTCACACGCCCATGTAGAGGCAATGTACACGCCCGTGAGCTTTGGGACACGCCCGTGTCCCCTACCCGTATGGAATTAATTGAATTTATTTTCTATTTCGAACCTACAGGGGTTTTCACATGGCCAAGCACTCGCCCGTGTCCCTGCTCGTGTCCTTCACACGGCCTAGACACGCTAGTGTGGTCACCCATGTCCAAAAACTCGAGCATTCTGTTTATGACATCAGCATGCATTTAGGTGCACACGGCCAAGACAAATGCCCGTGTACTAGGCCGTGCCCTCCACACGGTTGAGAGACACAATCGTGTCTCTACCCATGTTTTTACTACCAAGCATTCTAACTTAATATTTTTAGGTGCAGGGGACACACGGCCATTTTACATACCCATGGGGCTGTTCGTATGTCATACACGTCCTAGACACACGCCCGTGTGTCCACCTGTGTTGACCTTGTTAGGCTATTTTCCAAGCCTTAGGTCACCCTCTAATAACCATATCCCCTCATAGTTTTCAATAACACATAACATGATCTAATTATACTCTTAAATGAATTTAATATACCTAATTGCATGTAAACCTCATATCATCGATTTTTATACATGCTAGGTTGTCCTCTTTATCTTAAGGATTTCCATGATTTGTGACTCAATTAAGATTGGTTCGTTATCATAACTCATTGCCAAAATCGTGGCCTAACCACCGCATGTGATTTGGTCATCCTACATATGGCTAACTGTAATACACCATATTTAATCATCACAAGAACATTGGAACATAACATGCATAATTTGATAGCTCATAACCTACACCAACCTAAGCCAATTTCCATGGCCATGTACAAGTGAATATGTATACCTTTATAAGCCTTAATATTGGCTAATCAAATGACACATATAACAAAATAACAAAAGACCTATACATGCTACTGAACAAAATAAGAGTATCTATATACCAAAGCTAGACAAGATGATAGTGTATTGACTCTCCAATCATCTCCCAATCTTCGCGAGTCCACGAGCTCTGTAAGACAGGGAAAAGAGAGGGATAAGCATTTACATGCTTAGTAAGCCTGAATAACTGGAAAGTAAACTTACCAATTAATTAGCATGCATCCATATTAGGCAATTAAACCACCAAACATGAAATAGTTTCCCTATCACATGCACTCAATCAACAAGTTAGTCTCATAACAATGCACCATGTAATTTGTCTTAGATAAGCTCATCATTCAACATTTTCATTTTTATATCTCATGTTAATCCCGTTGAGTTTCTTAGAAGTCTCGATGGATTATCCATTTACCGTCAAGTCATAAGAGCGATCATATCAAGTATGCACTCCCATGAACCTCACATCATACGGCGGGATTACCAGTCCAGGCTAAATCCCCCGCAATGTAAACTCATAGGGTGATGTCGGGATTACCAGTCCAGGCTAAATCCCTTGCAACGACAAACACCCGTAGAGCTCAGATCTGAATTACCAATCCTGGCTAAATTCAGAACCTAGTCGGATTACCCATCCGGGCTAAATCCACAATTCAAACATATTCTTCGAGCTAAATCCTTCTTATATTTGAGATCAACGGATTACCCATCCGAGCTAAATCCTTTTCTACAACACATGCAGGATCTCAAGTCATGTAAGCCATGGTTTATCCATCGAATTTCCCTTTCTGACTTCAACCGGGACATTTATTATCATTTCATTATTATTAACATACTTCATGGATTTTCATGTCATCATTATAACCAATTATCATACATTCATAACACATGTAACTAGGCATATTAATAATTTACTTAAAGTTATTCGAACTTACCTGGTATCTGTTTGGATTTTGCGTCTCGGTTATTCCGAAACCTTTTGTTTTCCTTGATCGACCTCTGAAATTTGTTCCTCAGGTCTATAACAATAAAAATGAATAATTAATACCTCGCATTATTCTTTTCGAGTCTAAATTTCACCCCCGGACAAAATAACCGTTTTGCCCCTAACCTTACATTATTTACGATTTAGTCTCTAAGCTCGTATGATGAAATGCATGAATTTTCTACATTACCCAAGTGTAGCCGAATGTTCTTTCCTCTTATGGCAGCCCACATTTTTTCATTATTTCACATTTCTACCACATATTTTACACCTTTTGCAAAAAGGCCCTTTTAGGGGTTTTTCATGAAAATCACGTAGAAAAAGATGTTTAACACACATCCAACTTTCATATTCCTTCATAAATCATCAAAGAACAAACATGTCACACATGGGTCACTTTACATACATAAACCCTAACTCAAAATATGGGTAGAAATAGAGAGAGTAATTTATCAGGATTTTAAAAATATGAAGAACATTAAAAACGGGGGTTAGGAGCAGTTACGATTGAGCTTGAAAAGTGAAGAAACCCTAGCTATGGTGGCTCTCAAATTTCAGCAGCAAGGTGGAGAAGATGAGCTGAGTTTTGGCTTATTTTCCCATTTTATTTCATTAATTAGCTAAATGACCAAAATGCCCTTAAGCCCTTTCTTTCAAATTTTATCCATACATGCCCATTTTTGTCCAAAAACTTAGAAATTGGGAAATTTCTCTTTAAGGACTTCTAATTAATATTCAAAAGCAATTTCATACAAATTGCTTCTAGAATCCAAGTTTTGCACTTTATTCAATTTAGTCCTTAATTTCCAATTGGACACCTTACTCATAGAATTTCTTCATGAAACTTTAACACATCCATATACTCATTCTCTAGACCTCATAGTAATCATAAAATAAATATTTCAACATTAGATTTGTGGTCTCGAAACCACTGTTTCGACTAGGCCCTATTTTGGGATGTTACAGTCAGACATGGCCTACAACAAGGGCATCTCCTACGGTCACATTGGCGTGTCCATTGACCACACGGGCGTGTGTACCCTGCATCTAGGAAAAATTTAGAAATTTCGTGAAAAATTCTCTAAGCTCCCGATTTAGTCTCGACTTGCTTCCAATGTTTATAATAGGTCCTGAGAGTCCATTCAAGGGGCAATATGACCTCTTTCAGAAACAAATAGTAATTAGTAAAAATTATCTGTAAATATTCTGTAAACTCTGGTAATACTCTGTAACCCTATTCCGGCGACGGGTACAAGTTAGGGGTGTTACAGCATATTAAAAATTTTAGATCCCACATTTGATCAAGAGCCACCTAGCTGTCTGATCTATTTGTGTAGGTGCAATTCTTATTAGATGTAATTATTCCCACCAAATTTATTTCCCATTAGAAAATCATGCCTTTTCATCTTCTTCTTTCACTCACTATAAACCCCTCTTCACTGTGCCGACTGTGAAACACCCAAGTAATAATTTTACACTTTCTTTTCCCCAATTTCGTACTTTTACACCTTTAAACCATCTTTACTTCACAAAACATACAAAATATGGCAAGAAAGAGAAGATCAATCACAAAAACCACCAAGCCTGTTGAAGAACATTCATCCTCTGAAACTACAATTCATGAGTCAGAATTGTAACACCCCGAACCCGAGACCGTCACCGGAGTCGAACACGAGGTGTTAACAAACTTTAAACCACTTATAAAAAAAATTTCCCAGACACTGTCAATCTGCGTACTAGTCGCTTTAAAAATCATATCTTGAGTTCAGAAACTCGGAATCCAGTTCCGTAAAATTTCCCTGAAACTAGACTCATATTTCCATCTAAATATATTTTTCTAGAATTTTTGGTTGGGCCAATTAGTACAGTTTATTAGTCAAAGTCTCCCATGTTACAGGGATCGACTACACTGACCTTTGCGCATTACGACTTGGATATCTCCCTGTACAGGGCTTCAATACTGATGTAGTTTATTTCTATAGAAACTAAACTCAAATAGGAATCTATACATATATGGCATGACTCCTAATTATCTCTGGTTAATTTATAATAAATTTCCAAAGTCGAAACAGGGAATCCAGAAACCGTTCTGGCCCTGTCTTACGAGAACCTGAATATCTCTTAACATACTATCCATATGATCGTTTCGTTACTTTCCTATGAAAATAGATTCATCAAGGTTCGTTTACATAATTTATTCACTATTTAATTTCCTTCCTACTATTTTTAGTGATTTTCCAAATCTACATCACTGCTGCTGTCAGCATCTGCCTTTAAGGTAGACTTTACCTATTTCATAGTTTCCATGATTCAACTAGCCCTTTTAACATAAATAGCACAAATTATGATAGTGATTAACCATTCCCATGACCAATCCTTGTTAAGCATATCCACACCTCTCAATAACCATATCCATACCAAATGATTATAACATTATACTCAAACATATATAAGCCATTTTCGCATGGCTATCCAAAATTATACAAGTCCAAAGGGTCCATGACCCCCAACAAAAAGGGTAGTCCTATACATGCCATATCCAGAGTTCAATTAAAAGAGTACCAAAAGGGCTTTGATAGTGTGGATGACTTCGACTTCGATGATCCCGAATCCGATATCCGACGAACAAAATCTATAAAACAGAGAGCCAAAGCAACGGGGTAAGCATTTTAAAGCTTAGTAAGTTTCAAGTAATGAAATCGGCTTTGACTAAAGTATTACATTCACATAGCTAAATGGATCACTTTATTAATACACATTCTCATACACATACTTACTTCACACTTCATCAACATATACACACAAGGTATTATCCTATCTAAAAGTCGAAAGTTCGTTAGTCGATTGAACGAATACTATTAAAAACGAATCGACTTTTCCGATGCACACGCAAACATACCTTATCGTTTGGGTTTTCGAGCGTATTAATTGAATGTATTACAGCACAACACGCTCACCTTCGAACCCAAGTTTCTTCGAAATTTAGCCGGATATAACCACAAGCACAAATGCCCTCGGGTCTTAGCCCGGATATATCAACTCGCACAAATGCCTTCGGGTCTTAGCCCGGATATATCAACTCGCACAAATGCCTTCGGGTCTTAGCCCGGATAAAATCACTGGCACAATTGCCTTCGAGACTTAGCCCGGATATCATTCAAATGCTCATGCACACATATATCAACAATCATGACACATCCATATTTCACTTTCGTTACTAAGGCTCAAACACAAAGCATTTATTAAACCTTTCCAATTTCGGCTCAATAGCCACACACAAAGAGCATGATTTCAATTGGCTTTATAACATAGTCTCTATGCACATTCGGCTATCCATCATAGTATGACTAATCATTTCAATATAATTCAAGTAGGGTCATTACTCGAAGACTTACCTCGGATGTTGTCGAGCAACTTTAATGGCTATTCAATTACTTTTTCCTTCCCTTTATCGGATTTAGTTCCCCTTTGCTCTTGAGCTTAAAGAATACAAATAGGAGTATTCAATATTTAAACCAATAATATGAATTTATTTATCACATTCGGCAATCACATATCATTAAATTTTCAAACCAAAATGTCATTATATGACCACATATACACATATCCATATACTTAAGCTCAATAATTATAATATAATATCATGTGCTCACTTTAAGTATATTGCCGAATATACTTAATCATACATACACCTAACCAAAATAATTTCTAAAATCTTTATATCATTTATACACTAAGCCGAATACTCTTACCAAGTTCACCTATATTCTTCAACAAATTCTTCATTGATCAAACACATATTCAGCTAAAGAAATGGCAACTTTAGCAACTTTTGATTTAATACTTAATCAATTATAATACATCTAATTATTCTTTTCATATTATTAACTCAAATCACATACATTATTTAATATAACATTTTCACATTCGGCATTAGTATCAACCATAGTAGCCGATTCTTCCTACTTTGTACCCATGCATCTATTTGATCCTTAGTTAGTTCAAACACTCACACACTAAGATCCATCCAATTTTAACAAGAAATAAAATCCTTAATCCTCAAACTACCATGGCCGAATATTATAACCCAAGCCACATACATTGTTCCTCAAGGCCCTTCAAGGACCACATTCGGCACCTCCTTAATAACAACCCAAATTTCAACCTTCAAGAAAGAAGAAAAAAAAATATATGTGCTAAGGGCTTCAAACTACTTGGCCAAATATCAAACCTCCTAACAATCAAAACTTAAGCCATGGAATGATTAGAACTTGAACTAACCACCTTCTTTATACAAAATTTTCCAAGAATTTCAAGGTACTTACCTCTTCTTAATCCTCATCCAAACCGAATATAAAGCAAGAGAACTCTTTCTTCTTCCTTTGATTTTTCGGTCAAGAAGAACAAAGAGGATGAAGCCTTTTTTTTTCTTCTAGTTTCGGCAAAATGGGGGAGCAAGGATGAAACAACTTTGGTTTCTCCTCCCACTCCCCTCATATTTTATTGTTCTTAACACAACATGTTGTCATAAACTTTTCATAATATGTTTTACCCATCACAATTTGTCTATCCACCTTGTCATGGCCGGCCACTACTATTTAGGGGGAAATTGACATGCAAGTCCCCCTTTTTATTTCATGCACTAATAGATCCTTATGCTTTGACCTATCACATTCCAAAATTTTCTCACATAAGTCCTATTTACTAAAATTCACCTACAATTTAAACAAAATTCAAATATGAAATTTTCACACATGCATGTATACATATAATAAGCATCAAATATGATAGCTAATTATTTTTATGACTCGGTTTAGCGGTCCCGAAACCACTTCCGACTAGGGTAAATTTTGGGCTGTCACAAGAATCCTCCATGCCAACAGAGAAAAATGAGTCGATGATCTTTTTAATGAAAGTGGCCAAAGACCAATTTTAAAACAACATCTTAAAGTGAAACTTCCACGCAAAATAGGGCATTCTCCTTTTGCAACAGCAAGACTTGGGCAAACAAGTCTTTAAAACCATCTCTATGTTAAAGTGGGAGACTTTCTGCACATATCCTGGAAGTTATTCTCCTTCATTGGTACGTGAATTTTACACTAAACTGACCATTAGTTGGAGTTTATCTTTGTTCAAGAAGGTTTAATCCCATGGGAAGCTACAAAAATTAATGAGTTGTACAACACTAAGGTGGATATCGATGAACACTCCAAGTTTCTTGAGGATATCACAGATGAAAAAAGAGACCTATTGGTGAAGGATTTATGTGTCAAAAGAGGATTGTGAACGGGTTCACATCAAAAGAATTATACTATGCACCGTCGGTTCCTGACACTGCAAAGCAAAATCTGGTTTCATTTTATCAACTACAAGCTACTGCCCTCTACTTACAGCACCACAGTCAACCTTGATAGAATGTGCATGATACATTCAATTGTTAAGGGCAGAAAGATTGATGTCGGCGTAATACTGCACTAGGAAATTACTGACTACACTACAAGCTAAATTGGAATTCTGGTTTTCCCATCGTTGGTGATGGTACTGTGCCAGCAGAAAAAGATCGTGCCTCATGGTGATGAAAAGGTCTTGGAAAATAAGGGCCCAATTAATGAAGTGCCTATTGAAAGAATGACTCGTGGAAAAGATACGTCGACAATGAAGGGGGCAGAGACCAGTAAGACAAGGAAGGGAAAAACCAAAGAAAAAAGTAAGGGAATAAATTTGACTACGGAAAACATCAATGCGGCGCAAAATGAAGGATATCGAGAAATTGGACAATTCCATCAGCAATAGGCAGATCAAGCTTGTTGTTACAATAGAGGACTCAAGGGATGTTGAGGAGTGCATGCGAATGATTGATAGCCTGGTAGAGGGTGACGTCATTGCTGGTAAAAAGGCGTCTATTGTTGAGGAGGAAGTTGCTGTGGAAGAGGAGGACATCCGTGTTGCAGTTGTGAATGAGAAGTCCAAGGAGGAAAATATTGAGACTGAAGTTGCTGGAAAAGAATTTGTTAAGGATATTGTCAATGAATCCAAGTTTGTGGATGCAACTAATGATAATCTAGAGCAAGATGGAGCTAAACCGGCAGAAGCTGCAGAGGTAATAAGTGAGGAGCACCATAATTTGTTTGCTATAATGGTTTATACCGGACCACTCAGATGACCCCTCCTACACAAGAAGAAGTGGATATGTCGGGGTAGCGCTAGAAACTGAGGAGCGATCTGAAGACAGTGCGAAGCCCAAAGAAAAGGCTTAGCAAACACTGCTAGAAGCACAAAATTGAGAAGCGATATTTGAAGCATCGAGACGAATAAATTTTTCAGCTAAAGACGGTCCAAATTATGTTTACTAATTCATAATATAATTAATTTTAATTTTAATCCAATTTAATTTAGGTTAAATAAATTATTTTTAATTAAATTATGAAAAGTGGCCTAGTTGAGCTGAACTGAGAGAACCGAACTGATCAATCTTTGGGTAGCCCAAAACCGTCTAGTAGGCTGACTCAATCAGCTTGCTTGGCTGATTAATTGGCTTGCAAAAAGGCCCTTGAAGATTTCGTCAAATTGCAAACAAACCCCTCCACTATTTGTGCCTTTCTAGATTTGCCCTAGCCTTAATATAGCAAGTTTGAAAACTTCAAACTTGCCACAAGTGTGGCTGGAAATGGGAGGGCTCTTTGGCTGATAATTTTGGCTATTTTTAGCAGCCCTCTCACCCTATAAAAACCCTTTGGCTGCTCATTTCAACATGCCACAACTTTCTCATCTCTTCTCTTCTCTCTCAACTTTCTCTCTTTATTTTTCCATCTGTTTTCCTTTGTCCTCTTGCCAATGTCACCTCTTGAGAAAGAGTCATTCATCCATCATTTGGAGTAGTGTTCAAGTGTTCATAGAAGCCTTGGTTCGATAAGAACAAGTAAAGAAGGAAAAGTGGAGCAACCCAGCCGAGCCACGAAGAAACACCGAATTTGCTTCTTGTTCCCTATCTTTTTAAATTATGTTGTTGTTATGATGGACTTATTTATGTTGATATGATTTATTTAATTAATATGGCTTAAATTTATTCGTGTTAGGTTAATTGCATTTCATCTTCTTAATTTATTAAAATTGTGTTTGTATTGTTATATGCCTCGGTAAGATGTTTGATTAAGTAAAACCATGACTAAGTTATTCTTGAATTACAATTGTAAGGTAACTAATGAATTAATTATTTCAACGGATTGAAATTGTAATTAATTGACACAATACTTAATCAGTGCATGTTTAATCATCTAAGGTAGTTGAGGGTTAAATTAGCAACGATATCGAGCAATACAATTGTCTTGCATAACTTGCAAGATTATTGAGATTAAACTATTTCAAGGTAGAAATACATTGTTACCTCACGTAATCTTTTATGTGCTTATGTGATTAAATTAATTGTTTAAATTCGCATAGAGATATGTACAAGAGTTTAATTGATTTTTGTAGGTATGTTCATAAGTTAGCAAATTACCGAGTTGCCGTGAATTTATTCGTAACAACATAAACATGAGTTTAATAATTCTAAGTTAAGAAATGAAATTAATCTAACACAATTATGTCACTTTGATTAAAATTGGCCTTTGAAATCCTGAATTAGAACTTTATTTTATTTTATTTATTTTACTTTTTTTTCTAGATTTTAATTTCTCAAATCAAAATATTTTTCTTCACCAAAGTATTTTAAATTGCATTCATAAATAATTCTTTTCACAGTCCCTATGGGTACGATAACTCGACATTTACTTCACTTCATTACTTGTTGCGATTGTTACACTTGCACATTTTCGTCGTTCCAAGGTGCTCCAAAGAAAAAAGTGCAAGAACGATGAGAAAAAGATGAGGAAGAAGAAACATCGCTGAGCCACATTGATGAGCAAGGAAAACTGAGTTAGTTTATTTTATGTTTTAGTTGAAGAGTTAGTTTATTTTAAGTTTTAGTTGAAGTATTCATGCATTGCATGTAGCTGTAATTTTCATTTTGTTAGTAAACATTTTCATTGCATTGTTATTGTCATCATATTTTAATTTTAGTGCATTGGGGACAATGCAAACTTTAAGTTTGGGGGAATGCATATGGGGATTGGAAATACACCCACATTTCAATTTTTTTTAATGCAAGGTTTATTTGTGGTTAATGCAAATGTGTTGAAAATTTTTGTTACATTTGATGCTTAATTCTTAAATCATGTCAACTATCAATGAATGAATTGGATAAATTTGACTGAATGTTGTATCTTCAATTCTTTGATGAATGATTTACGCAACATTCGTAATGGATGACTAGTAGCATTACTTAAATCTTGAATGGATCTACCTTTTATATCTACTTATATGTCATATAGTTATGAATAAGAGACACTCTAAAGTGGGTGTATTGTGACATGTTAAAAAGGGAACACTCCAATGCAAGTGTTAGAAAAATGAATCTGGCCAAAAGCTGTCATTGCACGAGTGTGTGTTAGCGTAATTACATACTCCTTGGGGATTTGTTACACTCTACCATTACTTCTCAAGAACAACAGTATAGTAATTCGACGATATCCCTTGTTCACACAAAAAAAAACATATATTGTACAATAAATGCTGAATTCATAGATAGAATTTAGGATTTGAAGCATGATGTTGGTTTTGATGAAGATGCAATCTTATTCATTCATACTTATGTATTGTCGATGCAATATTCTATCATCTAAATATGAATCATTCATTGGGATTTTAGGTGATTCAAGTTGCTAGAATAATCATTTACCTTCGTGAATTCTTGTGTAGCCTTGCCAGTTTCTGTTTTACTTGAGGAAAAGTAAAAACTCAAGTTTGGAGGTGTGTTAGTACTAGAAAAAACATATGTTTTCTCCCTATTTATTGGTTAATTTATTCCCATTTAGTTATCTTTAACACATATTTAGTATTTTTAGTTCAGTAATTTACATTTTATGACTCAGTGGATCTTAGCTTATTTACTCTTAATTTTGTCATATTTTGGTATTGATGTCCCTGCATGAGTAATTTCATATTGCGCCCAGAATTGTCGTCGCACCTGACAGCTGTTCGAATAGGAACAAAAATGCATGAGCTGTCCATTCTGGTACAACTGACTTGTACGTATAGAGGTAGCATGATTCTGATAAAAGGACACTTGGGCTATTTGGGGAAAATAATAAATATTCACTTGAAAAAAAAAGGGGGGGAAGCTTTTTGGATCATCTTTTTCAACCTATCTCTTAAAGCTTTCGGCTATGGTAGCTTAAGCTCCGACAAGTGAACCAATGTGAAAAGGATACAGCTTAGCTCTTGACGAGAAGCCCTGAATACGGCACAAGAGGGAATAGAGAGATTCAAATCGAGTTGTCTAGGAATAGTATTCTCCACTTGTTTCTTTTATATTTCTTTTCTAACGACGGTGATTACTTTCTATTTCATGTTTGTATGGAAGTACACATGATTTTTGGGTTAAATGTTATTTTATTCAATCTTGCTACTACTGTTTAATCTTTGGGTTTGAATGTTTTTAGCATAGAAGTGTTATTACGGTCATTGATAGTGGAAAGTGCAGTGACAGTTCAAGCTAACAAGCATGACAATGGAAGTTGCTTGAGGATTAGAGGAATCTAATTCACTTGTTCTTAATAGTGTTCCATTGCCAGCATTGGAAGCTGGGGTTAATGTGCATGTTTAGGTCTTAGATTAAATAAAGAAGTTAAGCTAGGTAAGATATTCATTGCAGTTTAATGCATCGACAATCACCTATCCTTTTTACCTTGTGAGCACTTAGCATTCTGTTGAATAGTCACGTTTAGGATCCCATTTTCTCACTATCATATTTTATCTTCTTATTTTAAAGTTATTGCTTCAACAACTACTCAAACAATTTATCTCATTTTCTCTATTTATTGCATTGACATTAACAAACAAAAGACAACCATCCTTGTGGGATCAATATTCGACAAACTCATATCTATCTACTATACTTGCATCGATAGTGTACGCTTGCACATTATTGATGTGATGTTAAACAACCGATTAGGTTTTCAAGCCTAACTATTTAATAACACATAATTTATACCAACTAATCCATCTCGAGAAATCTCAATTCCTTTGTTAATCACATCTCCATCCACTCGTTAATCTCCCCTATGGTATTTAGTCACACATGTTATTCATAATCTAAACTTTTTTTGAATAAACCATGTGAGACACACGATCAATTCGGAGAAGAAAAGAGATTTGAATAATCGTGGATTGAATATCAAATAGGAAACGAAATAGCAAATCTCTCATTAGAATAATGAAATAAAATGAATGCAAAGAAAAATATAAACTGAATACTTTAATTAAATAGACAAGTCCTTTAATCAAAATTGATTCAAGAGGAAAAAGAAGAAAGTATTTAAAAAGCCAAAAAGAAAATAAACTAAAACTAATCTAAACTATGAGGGTTTTTTAAGGCGTTTAGGACAACTTGATTACATTCAACTCCTAATATCTTATTTATAGAGGTGTTGGCAACCCAAATTAGGTCTTCGGCACGTCCTAGGACTTCGTATAAGTTTGATTGCAAGGATGAAAATAACCCCGAAATACTTGGGCAGCATGTCGGCCTTGTGTGGTGCCATACCCCCTAAGTGGTGCAACAACACCTTCATATAGCCTTGTGTCGTTCTTTTGGTGCTTTTACATCTTGGAAAGGTTCTGCATCATTCGACCTTTGTTTTTACATCAATTGGGTGTTTATATCTCCATCCTGCACACTCAATTGAACCAATTAGCACAACCTAAGGCTCATGTCAGCCTATTGGGTCACAACACCTATAAAATATGTTTAAAACACTTATTTTTATTAACTTTCTAACCTAAGGCCTAATTACTAAAAATGAAATATAAATTGCTTAGAAAACAAGCTCCCTATGTATGGAATTGACCCAAATTAGTTACTACATTTGACATCAGGTCACCTCCCATTGTTGCTTTTAGTGTGGACACTAATTGGGCTACCATCGTTGACCTCGCGAAAAATAGCTTGCTTTTTTTTTTTTGTTACGACCTCTTTCTTTTCCTTTTCTCGTCTCTTATCTTTCTTCCTCCATTCGCACCTTGTAACAGCCTAATTTTGACCCTAATTGGAATGGTGGTTTCGGGACAATGAATCCGAGTTATAATAATATTTAAATATTATTTTCTATGTTTAAAATGTGTGAAGTTGCTTTTGTGAAAGTTTCGTTTAAAATTTTAGTGTTTGGAGGTCAATTGATGAAAAAGGGTTTAATCACATAAAATGAAAAATTTAAGGGTTAATGTATAAGGGCCAAATTATGATTGTTTTTATATTATGGAATATTAAGGTTGCAATTTGGCCATAAATAGGAATTAGTGGCCGGCCAATATGCATGAATTAATGACTTGAATTGTTTATTATAGTTTTTGGCATTATGGTATATTTTAATATATATTAATATATTATATTTGATAAAAGATGAAAGTGTTCATCTTTCTTATTATTTTTGGCCGAAACTAAGAGAAAGAAAATAAAGTTTAAGCTTTGATATTTTCGTTCCTTGCAAATTCAATTAGGTAAGTGATTTGAGTTCGTTTTTTATTAATTTTTACGTTTTTGAGATCGTGCTTTCAATACTATAAAGCCCATGCTTAAAATTTTGAAATTGATTATGTATTCATGAAGTGTCATTGTTGATAGTTTGATGAAATTTATGTTTGATGTTAGAAAATAAAATAAATGTGTTAGATTAACATTTTTGGTATTGGGATTTTTGGTAATTTTGAGCATTTAGTGTAACACCCCTTACCCGTGCTCGACGCCGGAACAAGATTCAAGGCATTACCAGACTTAATCACTAATCATCGTATAAAAATCGATTCAAAATTTCACTCTAATTTAAAACTTTTTCAAACACATTCAAGCTGTCCCTTAAAAAGAGCTTACAAGGCCCATATCATGCTTTAATTCAACCACACACATAGGCAAGCTGTAACACCCAGAAACCGTGGCCGTCACCGGGATCGAACACGAGGTGTAATCTGGCTTAATTCATCACTTATACAGCTCAAACAATTTATTTTAAAACTCCCAGACAACCTGTCAATCTGCGTTATAGTCACTTAGAAATTTGTATCTTGAGTTCTGAAACTCAAAATTTAATTCCTAAAATTTTTCCTGAAACTAGACTCATATATCTAAATACTAAAATTTTTCCACAATTTTTGGTCCGTCCAATTAGTACAGTTTATTAGTTAAAGTCTCCCCTGTTTTAGGGTTCAACTACTCTGCCCTCTGTGAATTACGAACTAGATATCTCTCTGTACAGAGATTCAAAGACTATGTTGTTTGTCCCTAATAAAACTAGACTCAATAAGGAATCTTTACATATAAGGTATGACTTCTAATTATCTTTGTAGAAATTATGGTGAATTTCCAAATTTGAAACAGGGGATCCAGAAATTGTTCTGACCCTATTTCACGAGATTTTAAATATCTCATACAATATAGCTCATATTCTTGTTTTACTTCTTCCATGTGAAAATAGACTCATCAAGATTCGATTCCATAATTTATTCATTATTTAATTCCATTTATACTATTTTTAGTGATTTTTCAATTTCACATCACTACTGTTGTCTGCATCTATTATTAGAGTAAATTTTTACCTATTAGAATAATTTAACAAACATATCACCAAGTATGATCATGACTAGCCATACCAAAGGCTAATCATTACCAAGCATTTCCTTACTACTCAATAACCATATCGTGAGTGTAACACCAGAAATGATTAGCCATGACAAGCGGCATAATAATCAAATAGACTTTAACTATTGCTTATAACTAAGTATCATAAGACCAAATCCAACTTAACATTTATGCCATTTTCGCATGGCTAAAAGTATACATACCAAAGTTCAAACAAAACATAATAGCCTATACATGCCGAAATGTTCTCTTGGACCAACTAAGAAGAAGATACCAAAAAGTTGCAAGCTGGTGTGGTGACTTCGACGATGGTCCCGAGCACACAAAAATGGATCAAAGGAACCTAAATAAGTGACAAATAAACACACCGAATGAGTATATAACTCAGTAAGTCATAAGCATTACACTGCTGTCCATTTATAAAATATCATAAAAGAAAACAAATAATGCAAGATTAGGTACTCCATCCATACCGACTATGCTATAATTTCACGCACATTTATCATTACATGCTCTCAACTAGCCAAGCCTCCATTGACATCTCGTATGATATTCGATATGATATTTGATGCATTTCCACACATCATTTTACTTTCGTTTAGATTATACTAATAATAGCATTTCATCTATTCCACAATAATCTTATGTTCCTAACTTCAAATATAATCACCACATAGGTTCAAGACTTACCAAGCTCAGTTCCAAATATAAACATAACGTCTATTCCTTATGAACTCAAAATATCTACTCATTCCGCTGTCCATGATTTACTCGATAAAGTCGCACACTTAACGTTAATAATTATTCGAAAATATATAGTAAGTTCGCACACTTAGTGCTTAATAGTCAAACTCGCACACTTAGTGCTATACAATTAAACTCGCACACTTAGTGCCAATCTCATTATCGTAAATGTTTATACCCGCACACTTAGTGCCGAAATCAACAACTCAATACATCTCACTTCTTTTTACAATCGATAATTTTGTCACTACATGCATTTATATATCATCCCATTCGGCATAAGTACATAAGTATTATGATTATTTAAATCAATACAAAATATATGCTTAACAACTTACCTTGTGTTGGGTAAAACGGTTCCAACTTGGCTACTCGATGTTCTTTCCTTTGCCTTTGCTTGATTCTCCTCCTTTAACTTCTTGAGCTTAATCAATACATTAACTAGTTTAACCGTCTTGCTAAATATTTATATCAAAATATTAATGATTTCATATCATAGGAGATACATGACTAATTCTTATCTTCCTACCATATGTTTTTTAGCTATTCGGCTAATAACCATATGCTATCACCCTACTATCAATAATCCAATCACACATGCATATATATATATGGCGAATGTGAAAAGCTTAGACTCAACATCACCTATGCTCTTAATTTGATGGCCGAATATGCATACATATATATATGATATCAACTATACTATCATCTTTAATTCACCTAAACACAAAATTTCATCTCATGAACACTTGACCAAATTTTTCCTAATCTAGCATGGCTTCACATCTATTTGTAACATCCTATAAATCCACATATACCACATTTCCTCACTTTGTTATTATTTGGTCCTTACATATCCCCCTATCATATTTTCTTAAGTTCTCAACTAAGTCAATCACATGAAATTCATATTCATAAGTCTAAATTAAAACATCAAATTTTCACACATGCACTAATACTAATAGAGGATATGCAACCAAATTTTTAAATAAATTTTGGGACTCGGTCTTGTGGCCTCGAAACCACATTTCGACTAGGGTCGAATTAGGACTATCACAACTCTCCCTCACTCAAAAATTTTCGTCCCCGAAAATCTTACCAGCGAATAAATTTGGATAACGTTCTTTCACCGAATCCTCGAGCTCCCAAGTAGCTTCTTCGACCCCATGTTTATGCCACAGTACCTTCACTAATGGGATTTTCTTATTTCGCAATTCTTTTACTTCACGTGTTAGAATGAAAACCGGTTCTTCCTCGTAACTCAAATCCGATTGAATTTCGATCTCAGATGGAGTAATTATGTGTGATGGATCGGACCTATATCGTCGAAGCATCGAGACATGAAAAACGTTATGAATCTTTTCAAATTCGGGGGGTAAAATCAATCTATATGCAACTAGACCAACTCGTTCGGATATTTCATACGGCCCAATGAACCTTGGACTCAATTTGCCCTTACGGCCAAATCTGAGTATCTTCTTCCAAGGTGAAACTTTTAGAAACACTTTATCTCCCACCTGATACTCAATGTCTTTTCATTTCAAATCCGCGTACGACTTCTGACGATCTGATGCTGCCTTCAGACTTTTACGAATTATTTTTACTTTCTGCTCAGCATCTTTAATCAAATCGACTCCGAAAATTTTACTTTCACCGAGCTCGGTCCAAAACAATGGTGTACGGCATTTACGACCGTACAAAGCCTCGTAAGGTGCCATCTTAATGCTTGATTGAAAACTATTGTTGTATGCGAATTCAATCAAAGGTAAATACCACTCCCATGAACCACTAAACTCAAGGATGCAACATCTCAACATATCCTCGAGTATCTGAATTATCCGTTCGGATTGACCATCAGTCTGTGGATGAAAAGTGGTGCTAAAATGCAACTTGGTACCCAAAGCTTCTTGCAATTTCTTCCAAAATCGCGAGGTGAATCTCGAATCTCTATTCGACACAATAGAAATAGGTACCCCATGTAATCTTACAATCTGAGAGACATACAATTCTGCCAATTTATCAAGCGGAAAATCTGTACGGACAGGGATAAAATGAGCAGTCTTTGTCAATCTATCAACGATAACCCAGACCGAGTCTTTCTTATTTTGTGTCAATGGTAAACCAGATACAAAATCCATTGTTACCCGATCCCATTTCCATTCGGGTATCATGATTGGCTGAAGTAATTCCGAAGGCACTTGATGTTCCGCTTTCACTTGTTGACATATCAAACACTTCGACACAAAGTCAGAGATGTCTCATTTCATACCAGACCACCAAAACTGACGTTTCAAATCATTGTACATTTTTGTGCTACCCGGGTGGATAGACATTCGGCTATTATGAGCCTCATTCAAAATCATCGAAATAAATTCCGAATTTCTTGGAACACATAATCGACCTTTGAATGTCAAGCAATCATTGTCGTCAATCCGAAACTCCGATTCCTCATTCGAAGCACATTCAGCTCGTTTAGCAACCAATTCATCGTCGACTTTCTGGGATTCAAATATTTGATGAATCCATAATGGTTTGGCCTTTAATTCAGCTACTAGCACATTTTCGGGTGAGACGGACAGGTGAACATTCATCACTCTCAAAGCAAATAACGCTTTACGACTTAAAGCATCGGCAACCACGTTAGCTTTGCCCGGGTGATAATCAATGATAAGTTCATAATCTTTCAACAATTCAAGCCAGCGTCTTTGTCGCAGATTCAGATCTCTTTGAGTCATCAAATATTTAAGACTTTTGTGGTCCGAGTAAATATGACATCTTTCTCCAAACAAGTAATGTCGCCATATTTTCAAGGCGAACACTATGGCCGCTAATTCAAGATCATGGGTCGGATAGTTTCTCTCATGCGGCTTTAATTGTCTCGACGCGTAAGCCACAACTCGACCTTCTTGCATCAACACACACCCTAGCCCAAGCAAGGATGCATCACTATAAATGACAAACTCTTTACCGGACTCCGGCTGTACTAGTACTGGAGCTTCAGTTAAACAGGTTTTTAGTCGATTGAAACTTTCCTGACAGCTTCCTGACCATTCAAACTCAACATCTTTTTGAAGTAGTTTCGTCAATGGTGCAGCTATCATCGAAAAACCTTTTACAAACCGTCGGTAGTATCCGGCAAGTCCCAAAAAGCTCCTAACTTCAGTAACATTCCTCGGAGGTTTCCAATCGAGTATGGCCGAAATTTGGTTCGGATCAACTCTAATTCCCGATGCAAATACGATGTGCCCCAAAAAGCTAACCTCTCTCAACCAAAATTCGCATTTACTGAATTTCGCGTATAACTGCTTGTCTCGTAAAATCTGTAATACTAATCTCAAATGCTCGGCATGTTTAGCTTCATCTTGGGAATAAATTAAAATATCATCAATAAACACAACCACAAACTGATCCAAGTATTGTCTGAAAATTCGATTCATTAAATCCATGAATATCGCAGGGGCATTAGTAAGCCCAAACGGCATCACTAAGAATTCGTAGTGACCATATCTCGTTCTAAAAGCAGTTTTGGGTATGTCTGAGTCTCTAACTCTCAACTGATAATAACCCGACCTCAAATCTATCTTTGAAAACACTGAGGCTCCCTTCAATTGATCAAACAAATCATCAATACGCGGTAACGGATATTTATTTTTTATTGTTACTTTATTCAACTGACGATAGTCGATGCACAACCTCATGGTTCCATCCTTCTTTTTCACAAACAATACTGGTGCACCCCATGGTGAAAAACTCGGTCGAGCAAAACCTCTATCCGTCAATTCTTGCAACTGAATTTTCAATTCCTTTAATTCCGTTAATGCCATACAATACGGGGTTATCGAGATTGGCGTGGTACCAGGTACAAGTTCGATGCCAAATTCTACCTCTCGAACAGGTGGCAACCCCGGTAACTCCTCAGGAAAAACATCAAATTCATCAAATGGTAAAAGCATCAAATCGGCCGGAAAACGGGATTCTCGGATCATTAGAGGGCATCTCTTACACACTTTGTCAACAAGCGCATATTGACCCAAGGGATTTGACACTCGAATTACGAACTCAGTAGACTCAATAGGTAGAGTCTTACTGGATGCTAAAGTCTCACATACATAAGAATGAGTAGAGCCAGGGTCGATTAATGCAATTACATTAGTATCAAAAAGAGTGAAAGTACCAGTGATAACATCAGGGGAGGATGCTTCCTCTCGTGCACGGATCGCATATGCCTTAGCAGGAGTACGGGTCTCAGATCGAACAGCCGTATCAAAAGTCCCTCTCTGACCACCACCCCTGCCTCCTGAAATTCTCGGTGGTCTACCCCTAACCGTTGTTCCACTAGGTCTTGTACCTTGCATCTTATTTCTCTCATCGAATTCCGTGAAATCTCTAATGAAGTGATCCTTCGAACCGTATCTGTAACAGGCCCTGTTAGTGGACTTACCCCAACATTCACCTATGCGTCGTCTTCCACATTGTGGACATTCAGGTTTTTCTTGGCGATTGTTACCCACACTAGCAACCGAAGTAGCTCGTGAGTCTGTTAATGGTTGTGTCCTAATAAAAATTCCCGCAGTCGTCTTCGGTTTGTGAGTGTCCTCCCTGAACTTCTTTATAGCTGAGAACGGAGTTCTACTCGTTGATCTTTTACGAAAGTCTCTAGCTTCAGATTCTGCCTTCTTTTTCTCCTTTCCAAGTTCTTCCGCCTTGCAAGCTCGTTCAACTAGTGTTACAAATTCTTTTATCTTTAAAATACCGACTAGTAGCTTTAAATCTTCATTCAATCCTTCCTCAAATCTTTTGCACATAGCAATTTCATCGACTACACACTCCCGAGCATATCGACTGAGTCTTACGAACTCACGTTCGTATTCAGATATTGTCGTGCGGCCTTGCTTAAGTTCCAAGAATTCCTTACGCTTTTGATCGATGAACCGTTGGCTAATATATTTTTTATGAAACTCTGTTTGAAAGAAATCCCAAGTAACTCGTTCCTTCGGGACTATGGAAATCAAGGTCCTCCACCAATAGTAGGCTGAGTCTCGCAACAAAGATATAGCACACTTTAAACACTCATCAGGTGTGCAGGACAGTTCATCAAAAACTCGGATGGTGTTATCAAGCCAGAACTCGGCCCTTTCAGCATCATCAGTAACTACGGCTTTGAATTCCTCGGCCCCGCGCTTCCTAATCAAGTCTACAGGTGGTTTACTTGGCCTTACAGGATCAGTATTCGATGGCATTATAGGCTCCTGGGGTGGATTATTTAAATTCGGGAATGGTTGGGCAGCCGGATTAGTGCGGGCATATTGTGCGACCCACTCGTTCATCATAGTAAAGAAGGCTTGTTTTGCCCCCTCATTTTGATTATTCGCAGATGACTGAGGTTTAACAGGCGGTGTCCCTTGCGCAGGAGCAGCCGCTAAACTTTCAACGTCATCCGCTAAGGTTCTCTCTAAGCCGGGATCCATTTACTAATCAAAACAAAAATTTTAGCCGTCAGAAGTCATCACACTATTAAACACTAACATTAAGGCATGTATAGCTAGACTCATACGCGCTATGGTAGTCCTAGAACCGACTAAACCATAGCTCTGATACCAATAAAATGTAACACCCCGAAACCGTGGCCGTCACCGGGATCGAACACGAGGTGTAATCTGGCTTAATTCATCACTTATACAGCTCAAACAATTTATTTTAAAACTCCCAGACAAACTGTCAATCTGCGTTATAGTCACTTAAAAATTCATATCTTGAGTTCTGAAACTCAAAATTTAATTCCTAAAATTTTTTCTGAAACTAGACTCATATATCTATCTACTAAAACGTTTCCACAGTTTTTGGTCTGTCCAATTAGTACAGTTTATTAGTTAAAATCTCCCCTGTTTCAGGGTTCAACTACTCTGACCTCTGTGTATTACGAACCAGATATCTATCTGTATAGAGATTCAATGACTATGTCGTTTGTCCCTAATAAAACTAGACTCAATAAGGAATCTTTACATATAAGGTATGACTTCTAATTATCTTTGTAGAAATTATGGTGAATTTCCAAATTCGGAACAGGGGATCCAGAAATCGTTCTGACCCTGTTTCACGAGATTTTAAATATCTCATACAATATAGCTCATATTCTTGTTTTACTTCTTCCATGTGAAAATAGACTCATAAAGCTTCGATTCCATAATTTATTCATTATTTAATTCCATTTATACTATTTTCAGTGATTTTTCAATTTCACATCACTACTGCTGTCTGCATCTATTATTAGAGTAAATTTTTACCTATTAGAGTAATTTAACAAACATATCACCAAGTATGATCATGACTAGCCATACCAAAGGCTAATCATTACCAAGCATTTCCTTACTACTCAATAACCATATCGTGAGTGTAACACCGGAAATGATTAGCCATGACAAACGGCATAATAATCAAATAGACTTTAACTATTGCTTATAACTAAGTATCATAAGACCAAATCCAACTTAACATTTATGCCATTTTCGCATGGCTAAAAGTATACATACCAAAGTTCAAACAAAACATAATAGCCTATACATGACGAAATGTTCTCTTAGATCAACTAAGAAGAAGATACCAAAAAGTTGCAAGCTGGTGTGATGACTTCGACGATGGTCCCGAGCACACAAAAATGGATCAAAGGAACCTAAATAAGTGACAAATAAACACACCGAATGAGTATATAACTCAGTAAGTCATAAGCATTACACTGCTGTCCATTTATAAAATATCATAAAAGAAAACAAATAATGCAAGATTAGGTACTCCATCCATACCGACTATGCTATAATTTCACGCACATTTATCATTACATGCTCTCAACTAGCCAAGCCTCCATTGACATCTCGTATGATATTCGATATGATATTTGATGCATTTCCACACATCATTTTATTTTCGTTTAGATTATACTAATAATAGCATTTCATCTATTCCACAATAATCTTATGTTCCTAACTTCAAATATAATCACCACATAGGTTCAAGACTTACCAAGCTCAGTTCCAAATATAAACATAACGTCTATTCCTTATGAACTCAAAATATCTACTCATTCCGCTGTCCATGATTTACTCGATAAAGTCGCACACTTAACGTTAATAATTATTCGAAAATATATAGTAAGTCCGCACACTTAGTGCTTAATAGTCAAACTCTCACACTTAGTGCTATACAATTAAACTCGCACACTTAGTGCCAATCTCATTATCGTAAATGTTTATACCCGCACACTTAGTGCCGAAATCAACAACTCAATACATCTCACTTCTTTTTACAATCGATAATTTTGTCACTACATGCATTTATATATCATCCCATTCGGCATAAGTACATAAGTATTATGATTATTTAAATCAATACAAAATATATGCTTAACAACTTACCTTGTGTTGGGTAAAACGGTTCCAACTTGGCTACTCGATGTTCTTTCCTTTGCCTTTGCTTGATTCTCCTCCTTTAACTTCTTGAGCTTAATCATTACATTAACTAGTTTAACCGTCTTGCTAAATATTTATATCAAAATATTAATGATTTCATATCATAGGAGATACATGACTAATTCTTATCTTCCTACCATATGTTTTTGAGCTATTCGGCTAATAACCATATGCTATCACCCTACTATCAATAATCCAATCACACATGCATATATATATATATGGCCGAATGTGCAAAGCTTAGACTCAACATCACCTATGCTCTTAATTTGATTGCCGAATATGCATACATATATATATGATATCAACTATACTATCATCTTTAATTCACCTAAACACAAAATTTCATCTCATGAACACTTGACCGAATTTTTCCTAATCTAGCATGGCTTCACATCTATTTGTAACATCCTATAAATCCACGTATACCACATTTCTACATAAATTTTCTTTTACTTTTCCACTACTTCCATTCACAACATCAAAAGCACCATACACTTAGCATTTACCTCTTCCTAACCATATGCCATCTAAGTACCCTTTTAGGTAGAAAATTAACATATGGGTTGTAATAAGACATTGGCTACTAACTAGATTTTTACAAGAATTTAGTAAAAGTAACATAAATCCTACCTTAATCAACCCCTTTTAAGTTGGCCGAATGTCTAGAGCATTTCTTCTTTCCTTCTCATAACTCACGGCAATTGCAAGAAAAGAAAGAAGATGAATACTCCATCTTCCTTCCTTATTTTATTCATCTTTTCTCTTTAATTCCTTTCTTTAATTTATTTTAATTGCTAACTAATAAAAGAATTGCATTGAAATTCAACCTAGTGGATGGGCATCATGGCTTGGCCGACCACTACTTGGGTGTTTGGGCAATTTGACATGCAAACCCAAGTTTCCTCACTTTGTTATTATTTGGTCCTTACATATCCCTCTATCATATTTTCTTAAGTTATCAACTAAGTCAATCACTTGAAATTCACATTCATAAGTCTAAATTAAAACATCAAATTTTCACACATGCACTAATACTCATAGAGGATATGCAACCAAATTTTTAAATAAATTTTGGGACTCGGTCTTGTGGCCTCGAAACCACTTTCCGACTAGTGTCGAATTAGGACTGTCACACAAGCATGCACATTCATAAATTGCATCATTTAATTAATAACATAATCAAGACTATCTACATTAAATGGCTTTATACAATAGAGACCTTCAAATGACATAGGTCAGTATTTTAAGCCAATTCCTAGCAACTTAATAACAATTAAACGAGTCTCCATACATGCAAAAGACTTAAAATATTTTAAACCCTTTATATATCGATCAATAGTTTGATAGTGTGATTTAACCTCCGGCGACCTCCAACTCGAGCTAACATCTGCGACACTATAGGAAAAAAGGAAAGGAAGGGAGTAAGCATTATAGCTTAGTAAGTAAGTATGTAAATATTAATAAAAAAATACATTATCATACTTTAAACAAAGTCACAATATGTTCCCGGAATATTACCATCACAAACACACATACTTTCACTATTACAATCATAAACAGGTTCAAAATAAGCTGTCTAGCAGAGTACCAGCAACTAAATTATTTATTTCTGGAGCTTAAAAACTCCAAATTACAAACCGTTAATTTTCCTTGAAACTAGATTCACATATATTCTTACCATAAAATTTTCAGAATTTTTGTTCCAGCCAATTGGTACAGTTTATTCATTGAAGTTACTCATGTTTAACTGCTCAACTGTTCTGACCACTCTTCACTACGAATCAATTTTCTCCTCGTACAGAATTCAAAGGATGTTCTCATTTATTTAATTTGAAACTAGAATAATTAATAATTTTAAGCATATAAATTATATCCCCTAATTATTTTTTTACAATTTTTTATGAGTTTTCCAAGTCAAAATAGGGGATCACATAGTCATTCTGAAGCAAACTCTCAAAAACTTAAATATCTCATAATCTAGAATTCCTTTGCTTGCTCTATTTTTGTTATATGAAAATAGACTCATTAAGCTCTAAGTTGATATCTCATTCAGTCTCTGATTCAGTTTCTACTATTTTTGGTAAATTTTTAGATTCACGTCACTGCAAGTATCCAAAATAGTTTTATTGTCAATTTTGATCTTTCACACTTCAATTGTATTCATCACTTTCCCATAACAATCTTTCCAATTTCCAATCACATATCAAGTATATTGCTCATAAGTTACACACATATATACTTACACTTATCATCACAAAGTCATACACAATTTCATTTAATCAATTTCCCAGTTGAACGCTTTGGAATAACAACAGATACGCGATGGTATCGCACACAACCCACCTTTAAAATCGAAGCTCTCTTGTACACATAGTGGCCTTCACTTAGCACCACTCATGTGACCTAGCTCGATTGTACACATAATTTTGGCTCTCTTGTACACATGGTGAACACTTGTACCACCCATGTGACCTAGCCAGTTTATCTCGTAGCTCTCTTGTCTACATGGTGTCCTTCACCTGGAACAACGCATGCGACCTAGCTACATATATCCCGTAGCTCTCTTGTCTACATGGTGTACACATAGTATCACCCATGCAACCTAGCTACGTCATAATGTCTCGTAGCTCTCTTGTACACATGATGTGCACCAACACCATACATGTGACCTAGCTACATACCATTTGTATCATCCAATCTTTCCGAAGGTTCAACCGGGATTTCTCTCTCTTTCTAATACTTGATTCCATACTTCCAATAGTCAATTATGATTCAAAAATCAGCTACAATACATAAAAAATGCTAAAATACAAAAACATAATGAAGATAATGTATTATTTACATACAAACTTACATACTTTCTCATTTCCATGTCGAATTAATATTGAACATTTGAATCATCATAATTATACTTACTTTCAACACCTCGGCAATCATAGTAAATATATCAATTTTACATTGAAACATGCATAAATTAATGCTTATTATACATATGAACTTACCTCGATACTAAAACGGTCATTTTACTAACTTTCTCGATTTTCGATTTTTCTCCCATTCTATATTCAAATCTCGTTTTCTGGGATCTAAAACATCATATTTTACTTATTTAATTAATGTACTATTCAAAACAGTCCTTAACTCAAACTTTGGTAAAATTACAATTTTGCCCCTAAACTTTTGCATATTTACACTTTTGCCCCTAGGCTCGAGAATTAAACTTCATCCATTATTCTTATGTTTTATGACATGATGATCATTTTTCCCTTCTATGACAACATCAAATTCTCACTCTAACACATAGTTATGAACAATAACAACGCCGATTAAGCCGTTTTACTCATTTTTGCTTAAAACCACTTAGCAAAAGTTGTTTAACATAATTTAAGCCTTCATATTCTACCATAAAACATCAAAATAAACACATTTCACCTATGGGTATTTTTCCAAATATGAACCTTAGCTTAAATTATTGCTAGAATAAGCTTAATCAAGTTACCGAGATTCCAAAATCGTAAAGAACTTGAAAACGGGGCTAGAACGGACTTACTATTGAGCTTGGAAAGCTTGAAAACCCTAGCCATGGCTTCCCCCATGCTAATTTCGGCCTCCATGAAAAATATGAGTCAATTTTGGCTTTATTTCCCCTTTTTATTTCTTTTAATTACCAAATGACTAAAATGCCCTTAAGGCCTTTCTTTAAAATTTTGTCCTATTCATGCCCATTTTTGTCCAAACGAAATATAATGGTCTAATTGAAATTTAAGGACCTCCTCTTTAAACCCCCATTTCAATCAAGTACTTATGAATTAGAACACATATTTTGCAACTTTTGCAATTTAGTCCTAAAAGTCCAATTAAGCACTTTATCAGTAAAATTACTTAATGATATTTTTAGACAATATTTTAATCAATAAATAAACCATAAAAATTAATAGGAATAAATTTTTTGACTTCGAATTCATGGTTCTAAAACTATCGTTCCGTTTAGGCCCTAAATCGGACTGTTACAGCAACTTCTGCAAATAAGCCCTAATAGGCAAATTAAACATGCAATCTATAAAATTTCTTATCAATACTCTAACACATGCATCTAATCACTCGGTAAATCATAAAAATTCATCGAAATAAACTTTTCTATCTCAAATTTGTGGTTTCGCAACCACTATTCCATTTAGGCCCTATTTTGAGATGTTACATTTAGGGTTAAATTGAAAAAATACTAAATTGAAGGACTAGGTTGTGAAATTAGTGAAATGGGAGGACTTATATAAGCCTAGTGAACATTTGGCCCTAGTATTGTATATGCAAATTCTTCATATTTTGTGTTTTGTGAAAATTGGATTAAATTGTAAAAATGCATAATGTTAGGGGTAAATTGGTAAATTTCTCAATTATGTGTATTTGGACTTAAATTAATGAAATTCTATTTGAATGAGCTTAATTTGGAACTTTTTAGATCAAGAACCAAAAAGATCAGACATGGATCGGGGAAAATAAAAAATCGTTGAGTAGTTGAATTCAACTGTCCGTTGATATACGAGGTAAGTTATTAAGCAATTTTCTCTTTGTTGTTGATTAAATTTAAATTAATTTAAGTATATGAGCCGAATTGAATTACATGAAAGATTGATATTGCCGAATTCAAAGGGAATTGATGAATATAAATTGATGTGTATTGAGTAATGGAATTTCGGCACTAAGTGTGCGAGTATAAACGATTACGAATGTAAATCTTGCACTAAGTGTGCGAATGTGGTTATCGAGCACTAAGTGTGCGAGTTTAAATATCGAACACTAAGTGTGCAAACTCGATATATATATATTTTCCGAGTAAACATTAGCACTAGGTGTGCGATTTATTTAAGTAGATCGGGAATGGTTGAATGAATTAAAGCTTCAAATTTCCTGATGAACAACTATGATGTATAACTCAAATTTTGTGCAGGTGAGTATCGATTCTATGTGATGGATATTATAAATTGAAAGTATGTATAATGATAGATTGGTTTTAATGGCTTTGTGCTCGAATATTTTAATGTTATACGATGATGGAATGCTAAATGCATTCGGTTTTGTGTTTGAGAGTAATGTAGTATACTGTGGTTGAGCAGATGCATATTGGACTTAGTTGAAATTGAGTATATGATTAATAAATTGCCTTGAATGTGGTAAGATATTGACTAAATGATCTAGTAGCATGACTTAGATGATACTATACTATTAAATTAAATTTGGAGTTTTTGATGCTTATAACTTACTAAGCTATGGTAGCTTACTTTGGATGTGTTTTTCTTGTCTCTATTTTATAGATTTTGGATATCGTTATGCGCTCGGGGATCGTTAGTAAAGTCATCCACACTATCTTCAATATTTTGGTACTTTTAAAAGTTGGTTTGGTACTTATGGCATGTATAAGCTAATAACTCTTTTGGAGATGTTTAAATTTCATATATGTATAATGGTTAAGTCATGCGAAAATGACTTAAATTACTTGTTAAAGTTTGGTTTTGTTTGGTTGTGGATTGAGTTTGCCTTTATTTGTGATACCTAAACTATGCGTATTTGATTATCGTAATGATCAATATGAGTTATAATATTAGTTTGGTAAAATTTGAATATGATGGAATAATGAGCATTAATCTAGTCTAAGTATTATATGCTATGGTGGTGTAAGTTTAATCATGATATGTATATGTTGTGATAAGTGAGTTGCTTTATATGTTCTTGATTGATGATCGAATATTTATACCTATAATTTGATCAATTGTGGGTTGGATATTGATATTCGGTGGTAATGGCAAACATGAGTATGTTTTAAGCTTATTAATTGGTATTTATATTCGGTTTATTATATATATATATGATTTTGGTATGCACTTTGAGCATATATGGTTTTTTATAGACATTCAAAATGTTGAAATGGACATGGTCATTTTGCTTAAACATTGATGAGAAATGATGCACATTTAGTCTTATTATAACGTTACTTCATGCGCATAATTTTTGTTAAGTATATATTATCTTATTTTGATTAGAAATATATTTAGTTATAAATTCGGCTTGGTAGCATAGTTACAGTCTAATTTTGCTATATGTGTGTTCAAATGTTGTTGTGATCGTTAGGTAATACCTCATAATTCCTCCGGTGACGGAATTAGGTTAAGGGGTGTTACACACCTTTCCTCTTCTTGAGGAATAATAAATCTAGGTTGGGTCTTTCCTGTGGCTCCTCCCATGAGGGGGCCTTTCAAGTTGGTTGTACTCCATTTTGCCTCCCCACTTGGGTGGTGGTTTTCCTTGTGCTATCCTCTTTTAATGGAACAAGCTTGCTTGAAGCAGATCCATTACAACGGAGGTGAGGACATAATGAGACTCTACCCACATGATGGCTTCTGCACTCCGATGATTGAATACCAACGTAATCAGTAAGGGCTTCTGCCTTTATTTCCTTTGATTAGGCAATGGTTGCTTGTTTTGGTTTGTTAATCTTTGGATATTTTCTTATTCTGTTTGTACGATTTGTATCAGACTTTATTTGTATGTATCTTTTAACATTTTAATTTACGGATTGTACATTTGCTTAGGACTTGATCCTTAAAAAAGAGGGAAAACAAAAGAAGAGGGTACAATGTAAACTAATACACGATGTCACGGAATCTCATGGCTGTGTGCCTAGTCTACCTACATGCTAGGGCACTCTGATTGGTCTGTCCACTTGTTTGGTAAGAAATGTGGGTATAACATTCCCGAAACATTAAAATAAACTATAACTTTTTCTTCCAAAATAATAAAAATAAACAATAACTTCGTATAATATATATTGGTTATTAATACAAGTTAAACGAATGGTTGATCCATGTCATGAATTTGCAAACAGTCTAATTTACATGCTTTTCAAACATTAAAATATAAAATCTTCCCATAATAAAATGAATATCAAATTTTAGTCCGAATCAAGCAAATCAAAATCAACTTTCAAAATCCGAACAAACTTTTATTATATAATAAAAGTACACCACTACTCCTAAACTAATTCACAAAGAAATATTTCTCTAAAACTAAAGGCACTCTTTCTGACAAGCAACATTTAAACTTTAAAAATTATGTTCGTGTTTGATAAAATCCAAAAAAAATGTTAAAAAAATTAAGCATTAAACTTGTAGTGTGAATTTTTTAAATATCGAATTTGTATATGGTGCAAAATATAATTATGTTTTTTAATGATAATTAATCTTGATTTTATTTAAATTATTTTATTCTTAATTTAAAATTTTATTAATATAAGTTTTTAAATTATTTTAAATAATTTTAGATGAAAATTAAATATAATAATTTTAACATTTTATTTTTAACAAAAATAAAAACTAACTTATTTCAAATATAATTTATTTTAATAATAAATTCAACTTAATATTTTTAAGAATAAGAGATAAATAATTATCCGAAAGAGAATTTTCCTGATCTAAATATTAGACTTAAGTGACAAATTCTTAAACTATAGGCTTGAAGTCAATGCAATTCTTTACTACTGCACTATAACTTAGTTAATAAGTAATTACTATTTACGTACTTATCTTATTTAGTTATTTTTAAATTCTTGTTAAATAAAAATATAATATAATTATTTTTATACCATTCTTAGTACTAATTTACTTTTAAACTCATAAATTGAAAAAAAAATTATGTTTTAATATGTTGGAATCCACATCTTCTAAATTGCCACAACAATAAATCATGCCTACTGACCTAAACCTCTATTAAGAATATAATTACTAAACAAATTTTAAAAAAAAATTCAGAATTTTTATTACACCTTTAATATCCTTTTTCCTTCTTTTTTTTTCTCTTCAAAAGTTAATGATCGAATTAGAATCAAAATTTTACATCAGAATGAGAAAGCAACATATCCACGTGGCAACTTTGCAGAGAATATCCATGTGTCAAATGATTAAAACCAATCTTAATCAAGCTTCGTGATCTTGAAACGTCAAAGTTAAAAGAACACTTTTAGGGTCTTATTTGAATGTATGCGATTTGACAAGAATCTTAGGTCTGCTTTAAAATAAACTACACTAGGATGGTGGTGGGGTGGGCGTCGTTATAAATTATATTTTGTTGAGAAAAAGCAGCCAATGCTTTAAAGACTTATAGTCACTGAGAATTTCACTCAACGTGGGCAACGCGTGAACCCCAAGTACAAGGACAAAGTGATTGAGAAAATATAAACGTACTAATATTAAAACATATTGTTTTATAATATGATTACAATATAAATATTTATATGAGTTAGTTCATTCATTAGGCTTAACGTAAGGAGATACTACAACAGTATGGTGGTAGCATGGTTAAATAGATTAGACGTTTATTCAACAAGAAAGCACATAAATTTGCTAGGTTGTCATTTACTTTTTTATTGTTGGGTGTTGTTCCGAATGTTTTAGTTCCGTGAAAGTAGTAAAATTTTGCTGTGTTTCTATAAAAATATATATAATAAGTTATTAATATTTATACCAATATCTAATATTTCAAACATAAATTATAATACAATACAAATACTTATATTATGATATCTAGGGAAAAGCCTTAGAATCTATCATGAGCGGTTCATTGGCTGGGTATAGAGTATGAAATAACAATAGCTACTGCTGAGAAAAGCACCCGCTGCTTAAAAGACCTTATTAATCAATAAGAATTTGACATGCATTAAGAACATAACATGATTAAATTATGCAAGTATTAATAATTTTGAGTAAGTATTTTTTATATATTTTTCATATTCTTAAATTGCTACTTTAAGTTAAAATAAATAAAGAAGCACAAAGCCGTGGGCGACGCGTGAAGGGCAAGATGTGTGGAGAAAGTGACGAGCAAAAGCCATGGAATCTATCATGAGGCGACTCATTGGCTGGTTAGGGACTTGCGTTGCACTTAGCACATGAAATGACGAAAGCTGTTTCTCAACTTCCCCCATTTAAGTACAACTCATATAGCACACAATTAAACTATCGCACAAATTATGTTGTAAATCGATCTTACATCTTGGGAATGGGGTAAACGTACTTAACCAATGAATCCGATGCTGAGGTTCAAACATTGCTAATTCTTTTGATAAGAGTAATTGTTGATGGATTAAATTTTATGTTACTTGAAAACTCAATATCTGTTTTTTTATCACTATTAAAATGATAGAAGAAAAAAACACTACTAATATTTGGGATAATTAAAGTTTAGGATTTAAAAATTACTAAATTCTAACTTCAATAAAACAAATAAAATTTCACAAGTAATAAGGTGACCGAAGCAAAGAGATTAAATGTTGGAGAGCATCAACAACTTAGGACACTCAAAATAAAAATAAGTATCAAATGAAACTAAAACTCCCTACATCCCAAATTAAAATTCCTTATACCACAAACTTAGGGCGTACAAATGTTTCAAACGCCACTAATGCGGTCACGTTCAAAGAAAGGACACCTAAACTTGTAACAGTCTAACCATATTATAAAGATGAAAGTGATTGATGTTACAACCATGAGATAAAAATGTATAAAGGCTTGTTTGAATCTTGGCTGCGTAAACTTGAAATGTTCAATTGTTGTTGCAACATTTCGCAAATCCGTTGTTAGTATTTTTGGATTCTTAAGAAAAATGATAAATTAGTGCTCTTTTTAAAAAAATTATAAATAAATTATAAATAATACAATAAAATAATAACATATGCTAGTAATAACAAAAAGAAATTGGGCCCCTTTTATTTTATTTTCTTTTTTTTTCTACCTACAATGAAGCGTCGATCAAAAAAATTAAAAGGCTAAATATTTTTTTTCCACATTAAAAGTTGAAGAAAAAAATTTTGGGGCCTATTCCAACCCTGAGCCCTGGGCAGTCGCACTCTCAAACTACTCCCAGGGTCGGGCCTGACATTTCATATGAATAGGATATTGGTAGTTTTGACTTGTAATCTTTTATTATTTTGTATTTATTTCAACATTTGTTAGCAAATATAGGATGTATTTTACAAATAAATTAGATTTTTTTATAGAGTCCTTGTTTTGTGGGATTATCACTTTTCTTACTAAGGGATAATAAGTTTTGGTATTTAGGATATAAGGAGGTGACTAAGGAATTTGATTTCATAAAATATGGTATTTATCTTGAAGATAATTACAAAGATGTTTTGAAGGTGTTGCAACTAGTTGTACATGCCTATTAAAGGTTATGAGGTTTTCCATGTTTTGTAAATGAGTGAATAGCCTGCCTATAAAAGGTTACAAGGTCCTCAATTTAATATTATTGATCCTTAGTATTTTGTCAAAAGGGTTGAATGGAGAGGGAGGGCATATAAATTGTATTCAACATAAGGCCACAATTATCTTTAAGTGAGTAAAGTTGACTATCACAGCTTGATTTTCAAGGGTATAAAAAAATATGATTTCAAAATCTCATTTTCGTAAACTGAGTGCATAAATATTAAATATGAATATTTACAGAGATAATATGAATATATATTAAAGATTGGTCCAATAATGTTTTCAAATTAATAGTTGATTAAAATCAAAGGACTAAATCATAAAGTCCAATCGTTATAGATTTTTAATTGACAAAAGGCTTGGGTATTAACATAGAAATTAGTCAAATGTCTAAAATGGTAAACAAATAATTTTTCAATAAGAATTAGTGGGTGATAATGACATTTTCCACTAAATAAGTCTAATGATTAACTTAAGTAATTAAGTTATGTTTAAGTTAATCAAACCAAATTAATTAAATATTAACCCTACTATATAAGTTAAATTGGTGGGTGACAAAGCCTACCATTGTCTTCCAAAAAGTGAGAAGAAGACCTAAGAAATTTCTAAAACATACGACCATTAATTGGTACGTACTCAAGTCATTTTCTTGTAATTTTTATGGGTTTGAGGCCATGAAAATTTGATTTAGCTATCCCATGTATCAATTTGCAAAACTGTTAGAGTTTTAGAAAGTTGAAATTGTTAATTTCTTGAATAATTAGGTTTTAAATTGATAGATTTTAAGCTTAGATTATGAAAAGGACTAGATGGTATAGTTAATTTAGCTTGTTTGTCAACTTTGTTACATTAGGGACCAAATTGAATAAATATAAATCTTATCGTGAAATTACGTTAGAAATAGAAAGTATACAATCCTTAATGAGAATATATGAAATCAAATTTTAATTTGAAGCTACGAATCGAAAGTTATGCTTATTACGAGTTTAGGGACTAAATTAAATAAAATAAAAAATATGAGAGAAACCGAAAAATAGAATAATATGAAATCATGCATCTTGTGGTATAGTATGAAAATGTTTGGTATTGATTGGTGATATAAAATAATTTTATAGATCAAGAATTGGATCAAAGTGAAGTTAATCAAGGAAAAATTAAAATTTTGTGTTAGTCCCTGAAGTATCCTCTCTTTTCATATTTTGAACAGGTAAGTTCATGTGGAACTTATTATTTTATATTATGTGTGAATTGTATTTGATTTCATCTATATGTTTAGATATAACTAGAAATTTAGTGAATTTGACATGTAAGGCTTATAATGGATTGAATTGAAAAGTCATGCGAATATTGACTATTATGAAATAGTATAGGGTGCAAATGTGAAAATTGATTGATTACAATACAAGTAAATGAAATGTGTTATCATGTACAAGGTTTGGTAATGACATGTATATGGAATTGATGCCCAAGTGAACTTAGTAAAAGGTCATGATATGTTTGACATGTCATTAGGTTATGCGCACACTTACTTAGGGATTTTACAGGTTATAATGAGATCTAGCATTTGTTGCAGATTCTTGAGTTATAAATACCATAGGTTTTGCCCAAATGGGTAACCTTGATATGATACCAGCTTGCATAAGCAGCCATGATATAATGTCAGCTTGTGAGAGCAACTTATTCCCGCGTATCTAAGCCCATTTTACTATAGTTCCATCAAGCAATATTCAATGTACTTGAAATGGAGAACTTGAAAGTAAATTGAAAAGGGGCTGGTATATGCATCTAACTTGATATGTGTTATATGATGTTCCTAATGTTCATGATATTACTCTTAATATGTAAGAATGACTAACCTATTTGGTTGTTAATGTTACTATGTATCTAGTTATGCCAATAAGTGTAAAGGACAACCACTTTGAATGCCAAAATGATTTGCAGTTTCTTTTTCTTCAAATGATTAAGGTAAGTATGGTAATTTCATTTGAACTTGCTAAGAATTCTTAATGCTTACTCTAGTTGATTCATTTCCTTATAGATTGTCACCTTGTGGAACTTGTCGAGCCAGATTAGTGGTAAAAAACACATTATCAATGAGACGGTAGAAATATGTTTATTTTGAGTCTAAATGTTGTGGCATGTATATTAGGGTACCTTGTTATGTATAAGGTCATTTCGAGTTGATAGTTTAATGCTAATGTTCAAATTTGAATGTTTGGCATGACTTATAAAGTAATTGGTACGTGAATTGGCTAAGTTTGATGCTATAGAAATAAGGATTTTACCTTTGATTGGTTTGGCATGTTAAAGTTATCAATTGGACTAATTGAAATAATAGATTGACTAGTGATTTAGTAATGGTAAGTTAAATGTTAAGCATGTTATATGGCATAGTACATGCTTTGATTGATTCATGCCAAACTCTTTGAAGTGTTTAGCTACCAATTGGTATAATAAAACTTACTTAAGTTGGTAATAGAAGTACTTTGATAAGGATAGGTAAAATGGATTTGAATATGTCTAAATATTGAATGATTGGATTGTATGATAAAGATTTGTTGGTTTAAATGGTTATATACTTGAATTCATTATCATTAGCATGGTTTAATGGCTTATTATTTGTATAAGTTTGAATGCAGACATTTAGGTGAAGGTTTAAAATCAATTTATTAGGTATCAAATGTGCATTTTTACCAAAATAGGGGCAACATTGGGACCATGAACCCCTGATGTCGCAACATTGTCCAACAATAAGTGGCGTGGCAATGTGGATATATATGTGTTTTGGGCATTTAAGGTTCCAAATCTATTCTTTTGCGAATGGAATACCAAGTTGCCAACATTAAGTGATAGTTTATTATAAGCAGAGGAAATGGAGATCCACCATATTCTTTTCAGCACCCATACATAATGATCAGGTAACATCGAACATTCCCACATAAGAAGTGATATTGTTGCTATGGTAAGGGCGACTGACTACAGTAAAACTATACCAATACGGTGCAAATCCCAACTCCCATCTGACTGAAAAAAGTCCTTTACCTGTCCTTTTCGAAAAAGAACAAAATTGTCTCCTATTTGCTTGTACATTTGAGACTTTCTTAACCACTAACCAAACCAAACTTTCACAAGAGTACCAACACCAGTACACCATTTGCAACCACGCTGAATAACCATTCATGACTTTAATAGCCCCCTTCAAGTTCAAAATATAGTACCCTTCCCCTCAACTTGCAAAAATTGCAATAAGCAAGATATGTAGACTGAAACACACAACACTTAAGCAAGTTATGTTAACTGAAAATTCTCTAGGTAGATTTAGTGAGTATGGTCATATTATTTAAGCAAGCTTTCCGCAACTCGAGACCCTCATTAGATTTCACTTGAAAAACCAAGTCCCAATTCACCAAGTAATTATAAGAGTAATCCATAGAACCACCTAAAGGAAGTTAAGATTAAGCTATCTAGTTGATTACAAATTGAGGTTGGAAGCAACATAGTTTGCATACAATAAAAAAGAATAGCACATGTTGTCAAATGAATAAGAACCTTACCACCAACTAAAGATAAGGCCTTCTTTCCAATTATCGAGTCATTTTATAACCCTAACAATTAACAGGGCATATAAGTGTTTATGTATCCGTCTATGTATGATGGGGACCCCTAAATAAGTACCTAAGTCATCAGCAAAGGGAAAACTACACTGGGCACTCAAAGTAACCACAACCTCTTTAGAGATGTTTGATGACACAAACAACTTCCACTTATCCAAATTAGCAACCAATTAGAAGCATCTTCAAACTCCTTTAATCAAGCTTGAATCAAATTAACTTGATAAATAGATGCTTATGAAAATAACATGAGATCGGTTGCAAAAATAAATGAGTCAAAGTTGGACCATTTTGAGACACTTTGAAAGGTTTCCATAAGCCCTTATATTGATTATCAAGTATCATATTAGAATGCCTTTCCATGATGAAGAGATTAGATGAAAGTGGATCACTCTGTCATAATCCTCCTTGAGGTGTTAATTTTGTTAGGACTTATATATTCCATAAAGGAAAATTATTGCTTACCAAAACATAAAACCTGATAAGTTCCACCATGGTACAAAGAAAACCAAAATCCAAAAGAATTGAACGTAAGAATAACCAGTTAACACTATCGTAGGCTTTGTGTAAGCCAAATTTTAATAACATAACCCTTTTTTGGCCCAACATCATCATCGTGGAATGTATCACTTCTTCCGTAATGAAGATATTGTCCGAGGTACTACATTTAGCTAAGAAGTTGCTTTGGAAGGGACCAATAATTCTTTAAAGAATAGGATGTAACCTATAAACACCTCAGACAAAACCTTGTAGATAATGTTAAACAAGCTAACAAGCCTAAACAAACTAATACATGAGAATTTTTCAACATAAGAACAAATAAAACCTTTGAAATTGACTCATTGAAAAAACCTAAAGTCAAAGAATCATGAACAAATCAAAAGAAAGTAACTTTAATCATCTCTCAGTGTTTTTAAATAAATATCGGTTAGAGTCCGTTAGAGCTCGATGCCTTTCAAGCTTTCATAGATAATAAAGCTTTTCAAACTTCCTCTATATTCACAAACCCAAGCAAGGATTCCCACTCTTCCATATTTAAGAAAGGACGAAATTTATCATAACCATCCCACATGCTCACAACATTCCTTTCATTGAATAAATTATCATAGAAATCAGTAACATGTCTGTAACAGCCCATCCGACGAAGTCTCTGTATCTGGTTACTATTTGATGTGTTTTGGTAAAATAAGGATAGATGTTAGAAAGTAAAGTGTTTGTTTTGACTAAGTATAAGATTTTGTGTGTTTGTGTCATTTGGCGAACTCTTTGTTTTGGCATGTTTTGTAATTTGGCAGACTCTTCCGTTTAGTATCTGCCTAACTTAGATGTTTTGGTGAAATCAATAAGTACATAGTTGTTAGACTTTTTTTATTACTTAAGTTAGGTAATTTGGCTAGTTAAGTTGAGACTTGGTTAGAATGGAACTAGACTACTGTAGATGATAAGACTTAAATTAATTTAAAAGAACTTAACCACGGGGATCAAGAGAGTTGTTGGAATTATTTGATTTTTCCAATAATCCTTGTCTCCAAGCTTAAATATTTAAGGTCAAGTAGTGGTCTTTCTGAATATTTTTACGATTTCATCTTCTTCCGCAAATTTTTTTTGAAAAACTCTTTGAAAACTTAAGTTTAGAAAAACCTTATTAGAGTAATCATTACTGATGAACCCTAGGTTATTCTTTAAGTCATTTACGTGTTCTCTGTTATGCATGTATAAGTGCTAAAATGGTGTGTAAGGAAGGAAACTTCTTGATTCTATGTAAGTGTTGGTGATTCTTGCATGCATGATCGGATTTGATAGAATGATGATCTAAAATGTTAAATTATATTTATTTTAGCTCAAGAAGATAATGAAGGTCCAAGTGATATGGGCAACAGACTCACTTTTATAGATTTATGTTAGGATTTTTGGAGAGTTCCTTTTTACTTCCATGTGCTGTAACTTCATTATTTTATATTTTGTGTAGGGTAAGTGTTCTTCCTTTGTAAAAGATAAAAGTGTGTGAGTGTGTAACGAATGGAAGTTGTTGTATCGGTAATAGTTATCTAAAGTCATCAATCTGAGTGTAGTTTGTCTATGATATGAAGTAAACATCACTCTTTATGTTCAAGCCACTACCATTTGCTATTGATATGTATGAAAAGATATGATTTGATATGTCAAAGAGGAGATATAGAGATGTGTTTGTGTAGCCTCCAATTGTAAACTGAATTGGTAGATCACGATAAAACATACTATTCAGAATGAAAATAATATGAGAAGCTAAGGGGGAGAATGAATGTGAATAAATCTGAAAGATATACTTCTGATTTTGAATTATGGATACGTGGTTGACCTGAAGATGGATTTGTCTGAGTTATTGATAAGCTGTAAAAGTAACATATTTTAATCTCATTCTTAATGTGCTTTTGGATAATTAATTATGTGATTTAGTCAATTTGATGTTCCTAATCCTTTAAATTCATTTTTCTATACTTAAGAGAACATTTGGGAGTGAAAGGAGCAAATAACTAGCCAAAATTAGACAAATAGAGCTGTTTCGAGGATCCACACAAGTTGGTTACACGCCTGTATGAGCTACATGGGCTGACCATAAGCCCATGTTCCAGACTGTGTCGATGTCTCACTCTGCTTCCCAAATATGCAGAAAAACTCAATTTTTAGGCTTTTTGAACATTCTAAAGTATATAAATACCAATTAAAAGAAGACCTAAGGAGGCACTCAAAGAACATCGAAGAAAAGACTCGAAGAACGCCATCAGAATCAACCTAGAAGCGGATCTCCTTCAAGATTGAAGATCTCCATTTAATTTCCTTAGAAGTTTTATTGAGTTTCTTTATGTCTTGTTGTTATCCTAACTTTAAGATGTTTCTATTCAGGATCATGAAATAAATTTCGTAGATACCTAGGGAGGATGAAACCTATGATGAGTCTTATTATTAAATTTCTGTTTTTACGTCATAAATACTTGATTATTGTTCTCAATTATGTATGCTTATTTCGTGTTTTAATTTTTTTAGGATATTAATTCCTATTTAATATGCTTATTTCAGTGGAGCAAAAGTCTCTGTTTAAGAGTAGATCTAACATAATTGAGTGGAGTTGCATGCAATCCTAGAAATAGGACGACATAAATCTACCAGATTAGAGTCAAATCTAATAGGGGAATCCATAGATCGAGTTAATGCAACGATAGAGGTTTTAATTAGAAAGAGATTTCAATTAATCAACCTAGAGTCAGTTGTTCACTCTCAAAAGAGATACTAACATAATTTAGGGATTTCAATGGATCAGGACACAAGTGAATAAATCGTTTAATTCAGATTCAAAATAATAGGTGAAGTCTAGCTGAATTCTTTCCTGAGTATTGTCTTTCTCATTGGTTGTCTTCGATTATTTTCCTATTTCATTCTCTGTTGCATTCATAGTTAAATTAGATTAGTAAATTTTGATTAAAAATAATCACTTCAATCTAACAGCTAAATGATAGAAAAAAAGGATAATTACTAGTACTTTTAGTCCTTGTGGATACGATGTTTCCTACTCATCATAGCTATATTATTGTTCGATAGGTGCGCTTGCCTTTTATAGTTATTTTAGTGACCATCAAGTTTTTAGCACTGTTGTCGGGGACTAAAATATTAGGAACACTTATTTTTATTAATTTAGCCATTTATTTTTATTTCATTTTATTTTTGTTTTTAGGTTAATTTTTGTTTTCTATTTTTTTCTTTTATTTGCTTCTGGCAAGTTCCTTTAGTTGATGACTAGGAGAAATCCATCGGGATCATTACTATTTGACAGCGAAATTGAAAGTACAGCTCGTAGAAATCATAGAGAAGCAAGGTAGAATCGACAGAGTATAGTAGATGAGCCAGAGGACGTTATTATTACTGAGGAGATGAGTGATAATTAGAATAATCAGCTGCCTCCTACGGTTGTTGCAAATGCCAAGCCCACTCTAACTGTGGCTGAATCAAGTATTGTAAGACCCATTATTATTGCAAACAATTTCGAACTGAAGCCGAACACTATTCAGATGGTACAATAATTTGGTCAGTTCGATGGTTTGCAAGACATGGATCCAAATACTCATATGGCTAATTTTCTGGAAGTCTGTGATACTTTCAAGATAAATGGCATTTTTGATGATGCCATTTGCCTACAGTTGTTTCCCTTCTCATTGAGGAACAAAGCTAAACAATGGTTGAATTCTTTACCACGAGGCTCTATCACTACATGGGATCAAATGATCGAGAAATTCCTACTGAAGTACTTTCCACCGACTAATATAGCTAAGTTGAGGAATGATATCTCTTCCTTCGTTTAAATTGACTTAGAGACCCTATATGATGCATGGGAGAGGTATAAGGACTTATTAAGACGGTACCTTCACCATGGGTTACCTCTATGGCTATAGGTTCAAACTTTCTACAATAGCTTGAATCCCTCAACTAGGCAATTGATCGATGTAGTAGTCGGTGGTACATTTAATAATAAAACACCCGAAGTGGCTTATGAATTTATAGAGGAGATGCACTGAATAATTATCAGTGGCAAGTAATGAGGACGAAGCCGATGAAAGCAGCTGGTGTTTTCAATTTAGATGCAATCACCATGTTATCGAATCAAGTAGAAATTTTAAATAAGAAAATTGATGGTTTATGTGTTACTATACAGGTACATCTTGTGATGCAGTGCGATACGAATGGAGGAATGAACAATCTAGAATATTTTCCCTACGGTCTTAACATAGAAAACAAACAAATCAACTATATGGGTAATAATTCTATGCCTCAAAATAATCCTTACAGTAACACCTATAATGCAGATTAGAGGAACCATCCCAATTTCTCTTGGGGTGGTCAAGGAAATCAAAGAGCACAACCCCTTCCAAGCTTCCAACAACGAACTTATCAACAAGAGAATAAGTCGAACCTTAAGGAGATGTTAACGAAGTTTATCTCAGTGTCAGAAACCCATTTTCAAAACACTAAAGTAGCGCTTAAAAATCAACAAGCATCGATTCAAGGGCTCGAGAACCAAATGGGCCAACTTGCTAAGTTAATCTCAGAATGACCACAAGGTCATTTGCCTAGAAATACCGAAACTAACCCTAGGGAGAAGCTTCATGCAATTACTGTGCAAGATGAAGAAGGGTTAGTTGAATCTGAACCAGAACCGAAGCAAGAAAGTGTGATAAGTAATGGTAAGATCGAGGTAAGCCAGAAAAAAATCGATTGGTAAGGAATATAAATCTCGAGTGCCATATCCTAACGCGACGAAGAAAGGCCACACGAATGAAGAATTTGGTAAATTTCTTAAACTTCTAAAAAAACTACATACTAACTTACCGTTTATTGAAGTTCTTTCGTAGATGCCCAATTCCATTAAATTTTTAAAGGAGCTTTTGGCGAACAAGAGGAAGTTAGAAAATTCGTCAAATGTGGAGCTAAATGTAGTTTTCTTAGCCATTTTGCAAAATAAACTACTCGACAAATTGAAAGATCTAGAGAGTTTTATTATTCCTTGTTTAGTTGGTAGTTTGAACATTAATAATGCTTTGGCTGATTTAGGGGCTAGTATTAATGTCATGTCTATAAAATGTTTAAACATTTAGGTCTTGGGAAACCCAAACAAACTAGAATGAGTGTTCAATTAGCAGGTAGAACCATTAGATTTCCTAGGGGTATTATTGAATATGTTCTTGTAAAAATTGATAAATTCATACTCCAAGTTGATTTTGTTGTTTTAGACATGGATGATGGTAATGAAGTACCTTTAATTTTAAGAAGACCCTTTTTAGTAACTGCTAGAACTATTATTGATGTTGGTACAGGCGAGTTAGTACTTTGTGTAGGTGGCAAAACGATTACTCTCCAAGCTCGTGATTCTGTTAAGACATCTAATGATCGAGATTATTTTACTAGTTTTGTTAAAATGAGTAACCATGTAGCTCAAAATTCTTTGCAGGAAACCCCTCTGAAAAACATGATGGAGCCACGTTCCAGTCCATGCGACAGAAACAAAACGACTCATGATGAACAAATGTTGCAAACCGATAAACTAGATGAATGGTGAACACATGTTAAGGAGAAACTAAAAAAGCACGATGAAGAGTTAATGAGACACCATGATGTGCATATGGATGGAACGAAACAATTTAAGGTTGAAGACAAGGTACTTCTAGATAAAACAGATCCTCGAATTGCGACTTCGGAGCTTGATGCAAACGGATCAAATCCCTTTTGCAGTATTGAATGTCTTCCCATATGGTACAGTTGAGGTAACTCATTCTGAATTTTGTGACAGCCCAAAATTGACCCTAGTCGGGAAGTGGTTTCGGGACCACAAAACCGAGTCATAAAAATAATTAATTACTATATTCTATGCTTATTATGTGTGTGCATGAGTATGTGGAAGTTTCATTCTCTAATTTTGCCAATTGCATGAGAAATTATTAAATAGGGATCGATATGAGACATGGTGAAATATGATAGGCTAATTTAAAATGGTCTATTAGTGCATGTACCAAAAAGGGTGGTTTTGCATGTCAAGTTACCCAAAAGATAAAGAGTGGCCGGCCAAGGGGTGATGGTGCTCCACTTATTCTAATTTAATATGTTTTGTTTAGTTAACAAATGGCTTAAAATAATTATAATAAAATTGAATAAAAGAGAAAAAGGGGAGAGGAGTGTTCATCTTCTTCTCCATCTTGCCAAAACCGAAACAAAAAGGAAAGAAATAGGGAAGTTTTCATTAAGGCAATTTGGCAACCCTTTTTCTAGCTGGAGGTAAGTTTTGAAATGTTGGTTTTAACTTCCTTTGTATGTTGAGCTAATTGTTGAAATGCATTTCAGCAATGTCATGAAAAATCAACCTTTTATGGTGGTTTGGGCATTAAGCCGTATATCAAGAGGTTAGGAGTAGAGGTTGTTTCATGTTGTATTGAATAAGTAGAGATTATTATGAGGTTGAAATTTGTGGAATTTTAGTTAAGTAATGCTTGGTACATTCGGTCATATGTGTTAATGGAATATTTATTTTATTTGTTAATTTCTTTTATGAGAAATGGGTAATTGTTAAAGCCGAATGAGTTATGGAAGCTTTTATAAATGTATGAAGTTCAAGGTGCAAAATTTTAGTCTTGATGTTATGGATAATTCGGTTGAGATATGGGGAGAGGGAGTTGTCATTTAGGTTAAGATCAAAGGGATGAGCAATAGGCATTAAAAGGTGAAATGTGTGAAACTTAAAGTGTAAAAACCTATATGTAATTACATAGGAAATGTTAAAAAAAAAACTAACATGGTATATTCGGCCATGTAGAGTACATCCTAGAGATATTATAATTAATTCCCTACAATCGACTAAATGGGTGATTAGTAAGGGTGATTGCCGAATATACTAACATACATATGCATGCATAATTGGATTGTAAATATTTAGCAAGGCGGTTAAACTAGTTGATTTATTGATTAAGCTCAAGGAGTTAAAGGAGGAGAATCAAGCAAAGGCAAAGAAAAGATCATCGAGTAGCCGAGTTGGAACCGTCTTACCCAACACAAAGTAAGTCATTAAGCATATAGTTTGTATTAATTTAAATGGTCATAACGTCTATGTAATGATGCTGAATGGAATGATAAATATATATATACATGTATGCATGTGGTGATGAAAGTGTTGAATGAAAAGAAAAGAGGTGAGATGTATTGAGTCGTTGATCTCGGCACTAAGTGTGCGGGTATAAACATTTATGATCATGAGATTGGCACTAAGTGTGCGGGTTTAAATTGTACAGCACTAAGTGTGCGAGTTTGATTATATAGCACTAAGTGTGCGAGTTTGATTATATAGCACTAAGTGTGCGAGTTTGATTATATAGCACTAAGTGTGCAAGTTTGATTATGTAGCACTAAGTGTGCGAGTTTGATTATATAGCACTAAGTGTGCGAGTTGATTATATAACACTGAGTGTGCGGACTTAATATATACTTTTGAATCACTATGGACACTAAGTGTGCGACATTATTAAGTTGATCACGGAAAGCGGATCGGGTAAGTACCTTGAGTTCATGGCTAATAGGCGCTATGTTTATATTTGGAGTTGAGCTTGGTAAGTTTGAACCTATGTGACAATTATAATTGAAGTCACGTACATAAGATTTATTGTGGAATAGGTGAAAGGTCGTTTAGTTGTATGATTGTAACGAAAATACAATGATGTATGAAAATGCCTCAAATATCCTATTGATTAGTATATGGAATGTGAATGCATGACTTGGTATGAGATTGAACCGATAGGTCTAAGGAACTATGGTATGGTTCAGTATGGATGGAGTAACTAGCCTCGTTCCATTTTGTTTCCTCTTGTGATAATGTTATTAATGGATGGTAGTGCATTGCTTATGACTTACTGAGTTATATACTGACTCAGTGTTTCCTTGTCACCTATTTTAGGTTTCTTGGACTCGTCTCTTTTTGCGTGATCGGGCCGTCATCGAAGTCATCACACCGGCTAGCAACTTTTGGTATCTTCTTTTTAGTCGGTCTAGGAGAACATTTCGGCATGTATAGGCTAATATGTTTTGTTGAAATTTGGTATGTAAACTTTTAGCCATGAGAAAATGGCATAAATGTTCGGTTGGATTTGGTTCTATAATGTTAGGTCGTAAGTCTTGGAAATTCGATTTTTATGCCATATATCATGGTTGATTTTTTTGGTGTCAAAATTCATGATATGGAAATAGTGTAGTAGGGAGATGTTTGACAATGATTAGCCCTTGGCATGGCTAGTCATGATCATGATTTGTGATATGTATGATGAATTACTAGTTAGATCAAGGAGAAATCACGAAATAGGCATAGTTGCTTTAGTAACAGATGCTGGCAGCAGCAGTGACGTGAGATTGAAAAATCACTAAAAATAGTAGGAGTGGAATTAATTAATGAATAAATTATGTAATAGAAGCTCGATGAGTCTATTTTCATATAGAAGAAATGAAACGACCATATGAGCTGTATGTTAGGAGATAATTAAACTCTTGTGAAACAGGGCCAGAGCGATTTCTGGATTCCCTGTTCCGACTTTGGAAATTCATTATAAATTAACCAGAGATAATTAGAAGTCATACCATATGTTCATAGATTCCTCTTCGAGTCTAGTTTCTATAGAAACAAACGACATCAGTAATGAAGCCCTGTACAGGGAGATATCGAAGTCGTAATGCGCAAAGGTCAGTGTAGTCGATCCCTGTAACATGGGAGACTTTGACTAATAAACTGTACTAATTGGCCCAACCAAAAATTCTAGAAAAAAATATGTAGGTGGCCATATGAGTCTAGTTTCAGGGAAAATTTACAGAACTAGATTTCGAGTTTCAGAACTCAAGATATGATTTTTAAAGCGACTAGTACGCAGATTGGCAGCTTGTCTGGTAAATTTTTTTTAGTGGTTTGAAGTCTGTTAGCACCTCGTGTTCGACTCCGGCGACGGCCTCGGGTTCGGGGTGTTACATTTGATTGGTATCAGAGCTATGGTTTAGTCCGTTCTAGGACTACCATAGCACGTATGAGTCTAGCTATACATGCCTTAATGTTAATGTTTAAATGTGTGATGACTTCTGACGGTTAAAATTTTTGTTTGATTAGTAAATGGATCCCGGTGTAGAGAGAACCTTGGCGGATGACGTTGAAAGTGTAGCGGCTGCTCCTGCACAAGGGACGCCGCCTGTTGAACCTCAGTCATCTGCGAATAATCAAGGTGAGGGGGCTAAACAAGCCTTCTTTACCATGATGAATGAGTGGGTCGCGCAATATGCCCGAACCAATCCGGCTGTCCAACAATTCCCGAATTTGAATAATCCACCCCAAGAGCCCGTAATGCCATCAGTTACTGATCCTGTGAGGCTGAGTAAGTCACCTGTAGACTTGATTAGAAAGCGCGGGGCCGAGGAGTTCAGGGCCATAGTTACTGATGATGCTGAAAAGGCCGAGTTCTGGCTTGATAACACCATTCGGGTGTTTGATGAACTGTCATGCACGCCCGATGAATGTCTAAAGTGTGCTATATCCTTGTTGCGGGACTCAGCCTACTATTGGTGGAGGACCCTGATTTCCATAGTCCCAAACGAACGAGTAACTTGGGACTTCTTTCAGACAGAATTTCGAAAGAAATATATTAGTCAACGGTTCATTGATCAAAAGCGTAAGGAATTCTTGGAACTCAAGCAAGGCCGTATGACAGTATCTGAATACGAACATGAATTCGTAAGACTCAGTAGGTATGCCCGGGAGTGTGTAGCTGATGAGGTTGCTATGTGCAAAAGATTCGAAGAAGGATTGAATGAAGATTTAAAGCTACTAGTGGGTATTTTGGAGATAAAAGAATTCGTAACACTAATCGACCGAGCCTGCAAGGCGGAAGAACTTGGAAAGGAGAAGAAGAAGGCTGAATTTGAAGCTAGAGACTATCGTAAAAGATCGATGGGTAAAGCTCCGTTCTCAGCTGTAAAGAAGTTCAGGGAGGACACTAATAAGTCGAGGACGACTGCGGGAATTTCCATCAGAGCACGACCATCGACGGACTCCCGAGCTACTTCGGTAGCTAGTGTGGGCAATAATCGTCAAGAGAAACCTAAATGTCCCCAATGCGAAAGACGACACCTAGGTGAATGTTGGGGTAACTCTACTAACAGGGCCTGTTACGGATGCGGTTCGAAGGACCACTTCATTAGAGATTGCACGGAGCTTGATGAGAAGAATAAGATTCAAGGTGCAAGACCTAGTAGAGTGACAACTAGAGGTAGACCACCGAGAATTTTAGGAGGTAGGGGTGGTAGTCAGAGAGGGGCCTCTGATACGGCTGTTCGAGTCGAGAACCGTACTCCTGCTAGAGCATATGCCATTCGCGCACGAGAGGAGGCATCCTCCCCTGACGTCATCACTGGTACCTTCACTCTCTTTGATACTAATGTGATTGCATTGATTGACCCTGGCTCTACTCATTCATATGTATGTGAAACCTTAGCATCCAGTAAGACTCTACCTGTTGAGTCTACTGAGTTCGTAATTCGAGTGTCAAACCCTTTGGGTCAATACGTACTTGTTGATAAAGTGTGTAAGAGATGCCCTCTAATAATCCGAGAATCCTGTTTTCTGACCGATTTGATGCTTTTGCCGTTTGACGAATTTGATGTTATTCTTGGTATGGATTGGTTGACCGTACATGATGCAGTGGTGAACTGCAAAAGAAAAACCATCGATTTGAGGTGCGCAAATAACGAGATAATCTGAGTTGAGTCTACGGACTGAAGGGGGTTGCCAGCTGTAATATCAGCAATGTTGGCCCAGAAATATGTAAGAAAAGGGTGCGAAGCATACCTTGCGTATGTACTTGATAACAAAGAATTAGAAAAGAAACCCGAATCTGTACCGGTGGTTTGTGAATACCCGGATGTTTTTCCTGAAGAATTACCGGGTTTACCACCTGTTCGGGAGGTAGAGTTTGGTATTGAGCTTGTACCTGGAACTACGCCAATTTCGATAGCTCCGTATCGTATGGCACCAACCGAGTTAAAGGAATTGAAAGCTCAATTGCAAGAGTTGACGGATAGAGGTTTCGCTCGACCAAGTTTCTCACCTTGGGGTGCACCAGTATTGTTCGTGAAAAAGAAGGACGGAACCATGAGGTTGTGCATTGACTATCGTCAACTGAATAAAGTGACGATAAAGAATAAATATCCATTACCACGTATTGATGATTTGTTTGATCAACTAAAGGGAGCCTCAGTGTTTTCAAAGATAGATTTGAGATCGGGTTATTATCAGTTGCGGATTCGAGATTCGGACGTACCCAAAACTGCTTTCAGAACGAGGTACGGTCACTACGAGTTCTTAGTGATGCCGTTTGGGCTCACTAATGCCCCTGTGGTATTTATGGATTTGATGAATCGGATCTTCAGATAATATTTGGACCGGTTCGTAGTTGTGTTCATTGATGACATCTTAGTCTATTCAGGAGATGAGACCGAACATGCTGAGCACCTGAGATAAGTGTTGCAAATTTTGCAAGATAAGAAGTTATATGCTAAGTTCAGTAAGTGTGAGTTCTGGTTAAGAGAGGTTAGCTTCTTGGGTCATGTGGTACCCGCATCGGGTATTCGAGTTGACCCGAGCAAAATTTCAGCCATACTTAATTGGAAGCCTCCAAGAAATATTACCGAAGTTCGGAGCTTCCTGGGGCTCGCCGGTTATTACCGACGATTTGTAAAAGGTTTCTCGATGATAGCTGCACCGTTGACGAAACTACTCCAAAAAGATGTTGAGTTTGAGTGGACAGAGAACTGTCAGAAGAGTTTCGATCGACTAAAGACCTGTTTAACCGAAGCTCCAGTGCTAGTACAACCGGAGTCCGGCAAAGAGTTTGTCATTTATAGTGATGCATCCTTACTTGGGCTAGGTTGTGTGTTGATGCAAGAAGGTCGAGTTGTGGCTTACGCGTCGAGACAATTAAAGCCGCATGAAAGAAACTATCCGACCCATGATCTTGAATTGGCGGCCATAGTGTTCGCCCAGAAAATATGGCGGCATTACTTGTTTGGGGAAAAGTGCCATGTATTTTCGGATCACAAAAGTCTCAAATATTTGATTACTCAAAGAGACTTAAATCTGCGACAAAGACGTTGGCTTGAGTTGTTGAAAGATTATGAGCTTGTCATTGATTACCACCCGGGAAAGGCTAATGTGGTTGCGGACGCCTTAAGCCGGAAATCACTGTTTGCTTTACGAGCGATGAATGTGCACTTGTCTGTTCTACCCGACAATGTGTTAGTAGCTGAATTAAAGGCCAAACCATTATTGATTCGTCAAATTCGTGAAGCTCAGAAAGTCGACGATGAATTGGTTGCAAAACGGGCTGAATGTATTCCGAATATGGAATCCGAATTTCAAATTGATGATGACGATTGTTTGAGGTTCAGAAGTCGGTTGTGTGTTCCAAGAAATTCAGAACTCATTTCGATGATTCTGAACGAAGCCCATTGTAGCCGAATGTCAATTCACCCGGGGAGTACGAAAATGTACAACGATTTGAATCGTCGGTTTTGGTGGCATGGTATGAAACGAGACATCTCCGACTTTGTTTCGAGATGTTTAATATGTCAACAAGTGAAAGCGGAACATCAAGTGCCTTCAGGATTACTTCAGCCGATCATGATACCCGAGTGGAAATGGGATCGAGTCACAATGGACTTTGTGTCCGGACTGCCATTGTCAGCAAGTAAGAAGGATGCGATTTGGGTTGTTTTGATAGACTGACTAAGTCGGCTCACTTTATCCCCATGTGTACGGATTTTCATTGGATAAACTAGCCGAATAGTATGTTTCTCAGATTGTGAGATTACACGGGGTACCTATTTCTATCGTGTCAGATAGAGATCCGAGATTCACCTCGCGATTTTGGAAGAAATTGCAAGAAGCTTTGGGTACCAAGCTGCATTTTAGCACCGCTTTTCATCCACAAACCGATGGTCAATCCGAGCGGATAATTCAGGTACTTGAGGATATGTTGAGATGTTGCATCCTCGAGTTTAGTGGTTCATGGGAACGGTATTTACCTTTGATTGAATTCGCTTACAACAATAGTTTTCAATCAAGTATTAAGATGGCACATTACGAGGCTTTATACGGTCGTAAATGCCGTACACCATTGTTTTGGACCGAGCTTCGGTGAAAGTAAAATTTTCGGAGTTGATTTGATTAAAGATGCCGAATAGAAAGTAAAGGTAATCCGTGAAAGTCTGAAAGCAGCCACAGATCGTCAGAAATCGTATGCGGATTTGAAACGAAAAGACATTGAATATCAGGTGGGAGATAAAGTATTTCTTAAAGTTTCGCCTTGGAAAAAGGTACTCAGATTTGGCCGTAAGGGCAAGTTGAGTCCGAGATTCATTGGGCCGTACGAAATCTTCGAACGAGTTGGTCCAGTTGCGTATCGATTGATTTTGCCCCCTGAACTTGAAAAGATCCACGACGTCTTTCATGTTTCGATGCTTCGACGCTATAGATCTGATCCATCGCACATAATTAGCCCATCAGAGGTTGAAATTCAAGCCGATATGAGTTATGAAGAAGAACCGATGCGTATCCTAGCTCGTGAAGTGAAGGAGTTACGAAACAAAAGGGTTCCGCTAGTAAAGGTGTTATGGCTCAAACACGGGATCGAGGAAGCTACTTGGGAAACCGAGAGCTCGATGAAAGAACGATACCCAAACTTATTTACCGGTAAGATTTTCAGGGACGAAAATTTCTTAAGTGGGGGAGAGTTGTGATAGCCCAAAATTGACCCTAGTCGGGAAGTGGTTTCGGGACCACAAAACCGAGTCATAAAAATAATTAATTGCTATATTCTATGCTTATTATGTGTGTGCATGAGTATGTGGAAGTTTCATTCTCTAATTTTTCCAATTGCATGAGAAATTATTAAATAGGGATCGATATGAAACATGGTGAAATATGATAGGCTAATTTAAAATGGTCTATTAGTGCATGTACCAAAAAGGGTGGTTTTGCATGTCAATTTACCCAAAAGATGAATAGTGGCCGGCCAAGGGTGATGGTGCTCCACTTATTCTAATTTAATATATTTTGTTTAGTTAACAAATGGCTTAAAATAATTATAATAAAATTGAATAAAAGAGAAAAAGGGGAGAGGAGTGTTCATCTTCTTCTCCATCTTGCCAAAACCGAAACAAAAAGGAAAGAAATAGGGAAGTTTTCATTAAGGCAATTCGGCAACCCTTTTTCTAGCTGGAGGTAAGTTTTGAAATGTTGGTTTTAACTTCCTTTGTATGTTGAGCTAATTGTTGAAATGCATTTCGGCAATGCCATGAAAAATAAAACTTTTATGGTGGTTTGGGCATTAAGCCGTATATCAAGAGGTTAGGAGTAGAGGTTGTTTCATGTTGTATTGAATAAGTAGAGATTATTATGAGGTTGAAATTTGTGGAATTTTAGTTAAGTAATGCTTGGTACATTCGGCCATATGGGTTAATGGAATGTTTATTTTATTTGTTAATTTCTTTTATGAGAAATGGGTAATTGTTAAAGCCGAATGAGTTATGGAAGCTTTTATAAATGTATGAAGTTCAAGGTGCAAAATTTTAGTCTTGATGTTATGGATAATTCGGTTGAGATATGGGAGAGGGAGTTGTCATTTAGGTTAAGATCAAAGGGATGAGCAATAGGCATTAAAAGGTGAAATGTGTGAAACTTAAAGTGTAAAAACCTATATGTAATTACATAGGAAATGTTAAAAAAAAACTAACATGGTATATTCGGCCATGTAGAGTACATCCTAGAGATATTATAATTAATTCCCTACAATCGACTAAATGGGTGATTAGTAAGGGTGATTGCCGAATATACTAACATACATATGCATGCATAATTGGATTGTAAATATTTAGCAAGGCGGTTAAACTAGTTGATTTATTGATTAAGCTCAAGGAGTTAAAGGAGGAGAATCAAGCAAAGGCAAAGAAAAGATCATCGAGTAGCCGAGTTGGAACCGTCTTACCCAACACAAAGTAAGTCATTAAGCATATAGTTTGTATTAATTTAAATGGTCATAACGTCTATGTAATGATGCTGAATGGAATGATAAATATATATACATGTATGCATGTGGTGATGAAAGTGTTGAATGAAAAGAAAAGAGGTGATATGTATTGAGTCGTTGATCTCGGCACTAAGTGTGCGGGTTTAAACATTTATGATCATGAGATTGGCACTAAGTGTGCGGGTTTAAATTGTACAGCACTAAGTGTGCGAGTTTGATTATATAGCACTAAGTGTGCGAGTTTGATTATATAGCACTAAGTGTGCGAGTTTGATTATATAGCACTAAGTGTGCAAGTTTGATTATGTAGCACTAAGTGTGCGAGTTTGATTATATAGCACTAAGTGTGCGAGTTGATTATATAACACTGAGTGTGCGGACTTAATATATACTTTTGAATCACTATGGACACTAAGTGTGCGACATTATTAAGTTGATCACGGACAGCGGATCGGGTAAGTACCTTGAGTTCATGGCTAATAGGCACTATGTTTATATTTGGAGTTGAGCTTGGTAAGTTTGAACCTATGTGACAATTATAATTGAAGTCACGTACATAAGATTTATCGTGGAATAGGTGAAAGGTCGTTTAGTTGTATGATTGTAACGAAAATACAATGATGTACGAAAATGCCTCAAATATCCTATTGATTAGTATATGGAATGTGAATGCATGACTTGGTATGAGATTGAACCGATAGGTCTAAGGAACTATGGTATGGTTCAGTATGGATGGAGTAACTAGCCTCGTTCCATTTTGTTTCCTCTTGTGATAATGTTATTAATGGATGGTAGTGCATTGCTTATGACTTACTGAGTTATATTCTCACTCGGTGTTTCCTTGTCACCTATTTTAGGTTTCTTGGACTCGTCTCTTTTTGCGTGATCGGGCCGTCATCGAAGTCATCACACCGGCTAGCAACTTTTGGTATCTTCTTTTTAGTCGGTCTAGGAGAACATTTCGGCATGTATAGGCTAATATGTTTTGTTGAAATTTGGTATGTAAACTTTTAGCCATAAGAAAATGGCATAAATGTTCGGTTGGATTTGGTTCTATAATGTTAGGTCGTAAGTCTTGGAAATTCGATTTTTATGCCATATGTCATGGTTGATTTTTTGGTGTCAAAATTCATGATATGGCAATAGTGTAGTAGGGAGATGTTTGACAATGATTAGCCCTTGGCATGGCTAGTCATGATCATGATTTGTGATATGTATGATGAATTACTAGTTAGATCAAGGAGAAATCACGAAATAGGCATAGTTGCTTTAGTAACAGATGCTGGCAGCAGCAGTGACGTGAGATTGAAAAATCACTAAAAATAGTAGGAGTGGAATTAATTAATGAATAAATTATGTAATCGAACCTCGATGAGTCTATTTTCATATAGAAGAAACCAAATGACCATATGAGCTGTATGTTAGGAGATAATTAAACTCTTGTGAAACAGGGCCAGAGCGATTTCTGGATTCCCTGTTCCGACTTTGGAAATTCATTATAAATTAACCAGAGATAATTAGAAGTCATTCCATATGTGCATAGATTCCCCTTCGAGTCTAGTTTCTATAGAAACAAACGACATCAGTAATGAAGCCCTGTACAGGGAGATATCCAAGTCTTAATGCGCAAAGGTCAGTGTAGTCGATCCCTGTAACATGGGAGACTTTGACTAATAAACTGTACTAATTGGCTCAACCAAAAATTCTAGAAAAATATGTAGATGGGCACATGAGTCTAGTTTCAGGTAAAATTTACGGAACTAGATTTCGAGTTTCAGAACTCAAGATATGATTTTTAAAGCGACTAGTACGCAGATTGGCAGCTTGTCTGGGAAATTTTTTTTAGTGGTTTGAAGTCTGTTAGCACCTCGTGTTCATCTTCGGCGACGGCCTCGGGTTCGGGGTGTTACAAATTTAGTACATTTAAGGTAAATAGTACTTGACTTAAATTTTATGTTGATAATAAAATTGATAATGAGAAAAAGGAGTTTCAACTCTGCGAACCACCGTGACCATGCAAACGCAAGGTAAGTCGAGCTTAGACTATAAATAAGCGCTTCTTGGAAGACAACCTGAGTGTTAACACTGCTAATTCTTTTAATTGTATTTCATGTTATTTTTAAAACTAATTAATTTACAAAATTTTAAAAAAATTAAAAAAAAGTGTTTTTGACCCACACGACCTAGACATACAGGCGTGTCTCAGGCCGTGTGTAGTATAAGGGGTTCGACAGTGAGTTACACAGCCTAGCAACATGGTCACACGGCCTGGACACATGGGTGTGTCCTTAGCCGTGTGGATCCTGGTACTTAATTTTTCCAAAATTTGACTGTTACACGTTGCATGCCTGTGTGGACCACACGGCCTAGACACACGAGTGTCTCCTAGGCTGTGTGAAACCTGAAGCTAATTTTTTTCATTTTTAAATCAAGTCAGAGAGTTACATGAGCAAGATACACAGATGTGTGTGAGACACAGTCGAGCTACACGGGCGTGGGAGAAGCAAAAGAGTTGCACACGGTTGTGTGACATGGCTGTGTGTTCTACACGGCCTGGACATACGAGTGTGTCCAAGGCCTTGTGAAGACAAGGCATAAATTTTTAAAATGCACACTGGTTGAAAAAGTTTACAATACCCTGTAGCCCAACACGGGCCCTTACATGATCGTGTCCTCCTTTTTAACCCTCAAACCCTAACTTCTTTTTATTTTCATCTTCACCAATTTTTCAACCCTTAACCCTACCCGCTGCCATTCACCTTCCCTTTATAACTCCGGCCATCCAAACTGCCCCTCTCCCTCATTGACAGCCCCTCCCCTCTCCTTTTCCCCTATTGGCTATAACACCCCACACCCTGCTTATGTCGAGGCGAAATACAAGGCATTACTAAACTTAAACACATGCATTCAAACATTTACGAGTCACCAAGACTTTATTAAATTCAAAATGTTTTCAAACTTTTCCAAAACTTCTTATCAGGAGCCTAAAAGGCCTAAAGCATCTCTTGGAAATCACTCGAGATATCTCATGGAAATCACTTGGGAGCAATTCGGGTCCCTTAATCAACACTAGAAAATGACCTTTGAAATAGGGCCCACGTCCGTGTGGATGGGCAACATGCTCGTGTGGAACTTGAACATGGTCGTACTAATAGCCTGTGTGGCACACACGACCTAAGCACCTAGGGACACACTTGTGTCCCATGCCAATGTGAATTAAATTCTAAATTTGAACCCACAAGGGTTTTCACACGGCCTGGTACAGGCCCGTGTCTATGGCCCGTGTCCCTCACACAGCCATGACAGGCATGTGTCCTAGCCCGTGTCTAAAAACCTTAACATTTAGTTTCTGACGTCAAAATCCAATTTGGGGCACACGGCCTAGGCACACGCCCGTGTGCTGACCTTCACACGGCTGAGACACACGGTTGTGTCTCTACCCGTGTGTTACTACCATGCATACTGATTGTAAAATTTACGTGCAGAGGACATATGACCGGACAACACGCCCACGGGGCTGGCCGTGTGCCACACACGGCCTAGACACATGCACGTGTGTCTACCCGTGTGGACAATATAAGGCTATTTACCAAGCCTTATGCCACCCTGAAACAAAATTTATACTAATCAACATATCAGGTCTATTCATGAGTTCTCACCAACAACTATAGCTAGGCTATATACATTCACAATTACATGTAACATTTCACATTCGCAAGACTATCTTGCATTCATATAATGACTTACAATGTTAGCCATTTTCATGGCTTATACAAAATGGGTCAAATGCTAAAACAAGCCAACACTTTTGGCCCCAAAACAATGTGACACAAAAATAAAATCAAAGATTCCTATACATGCCATAATCAAAATGATAAAACTAGTTATACCAAGAGCTTCAAGGATAGTGTGACTGGCTTCTCCGACGTAGGCGATGATCCTCGAACTACTCTGGCAGCACTAAAAGGAAATGGAAAGGAAAAAGGGTAAGCATGGGAGCTTAGTAAGTACATATATGCAATCAAGTGTAATTAAAATACATTCGTCAAACAATGGCTTATCATACATACATGATATATCATTTTAACCTCACTATCTTGCTCTTCCTTCTTTTATGCATACTTACTACATCTCATCACATACTAAGGTCTTCATTCGAGAGTTAGTATACATACCTCATTGGAAGTATCACCAATCTATCATCGAGTTACCCCTTTGAACACTTGGGAATACCAATGAATACACGGATAGTTTACTCCTAATACTATACAAGTAGCCAAAGCTACCTCGTACTTTGTAATACTTGCATATTTGAGCTACTCACGGGCCTTTTCACCAAGTCAGTACCCGGACCCACATTACATATTTCAGTTGTCTCGTGAACTTAGACTCAAATCATGAGTTCAGACCACTCAATTTCTCATGACTTACCTTTTGCATCCTATACTATTTTGAGGTTCGACGGGATCTCGTATCTAACTTGATGTTGTCCACTTGTTCATAATGTAGGTTACTCTTATTTTGCATTATTTATACTTTCATGGTATCGAGTAGATAAATACATGGTAAAAAAAACATTAAAAAGCACAATACAATTATTTACATATGTACTTACTCGCACAATGATGAAAGCCTATCTTAAATTTGTTCTTTTGATCAAAGAACCCTGAAAA